>NW_025944498.1:233942-295653 GCF_000764305.2 Hyalella azteca
GGGGCTTTCTGCCCTGGAGTGGGGCTATCTGCCCTGGAGTGGGGCTATCTGCCCTGGAGTGGGGCTTTCTGCCCTGGAATGGTGCTCTCCGCCCCGGTGTGGTCTCCACTTTGGTGGCCCCGTTCTGTAGCCCATCAGCCATTGAGAAATCTTGAGGTTTTTTTTCAAGACACCCGATTTTGTACAAGAAACCATAATTCAGCCAAGTTCCTTCAACTGTTCTGACGTGGGGCCGCATTGAACCAGTCTTCAGAGGCTCCCATAAATTTCAATTAAAGAAAAAAAAGATGCGCGTTACTTTCTAATCTGTGCGTCGCAAAGCAGCTTACGCTGCATTGATAAGGTAACTTACGTGACCAGTGTTCTTGGTGATATTCATAGAATGTATTGTGCTACTTGTGAATTATAATTTTTTCGTTAGGAATAACTATGGTTAAGTATTATTGCCACATTTTGTTACGTTTATTATTTTTGTTTACAGAATTTTACAGAATCTTACTAGTTCACTACTACGAACAACAGATTCAGTGCCTGCCATTCACTGGGTTCTTCCATAAATTCCTTATTTTGATTTAAGTTGCATCTCTATCATCCATCAAGTCCTTCGTTTTCTATGAAGTGCTGGAAATATTCAAGTTCAACCCCCTGCACTGATAAAGTTCAGTTGTTTAGTCTGGTGCTGCAGTACGAGCGGCCTACATCACAATCCGCTTATATATTTCACTCACTGAGCCGCCATATCTCATAGCGCAAAGTCATACGTCAACTAACACGAAAATGCTCGGTTAAACCAAGTAATTTACCAAATTAAGTGTACAATGCGAATTTTCTGAGGAATGCTGCCTGTGGATTTTGTGACGATTGCGACGAGTGGCCGTCACTAATAATGGTGGTCGAAAGCTTTTCTTGCTGTTATTCATTTCTTTAGAGAATTATGGAGAATTGCGCAGAAGATTTCTTGCATTTTCTTTATCAATAATGTTTTCAAGTATAATCGTACATAAATTTGTGTAGAAACATAGCAATTCTCAAGCCACATTCCTGCTTAATCATGCGGAGTAATTCAGCAAGAACTTTGCACGGGCTGTGAATAGTTTCTCGACAATGGAATTATTGGCGGGGCTTGCAAGAAAGTTTGACGCGCTAGGAAATAACTTATAAGCTGCGGGACCGCCACAGTCACAGGCTCATCAATACGCACTATAGAGACCTCTGCACCGACATGCGGCGATGCTGAATAACATTCATCCCGTCTATCTTTACATCAGAAAAATAATCTGAATAATAATAAATAATAATCAAATAGTAATAATAAATATCAAAATAANACTGGTCGCGTTCTCTCCATGCATCGAGTTTTTGTTAGGGTGCAAAATTCAGGGGAAACTTTAATTTAAAAATGTTTAGTGCAATTACCGGCTGTTCGTCCGTGCATGTATGTAATTCTTGGTAATAAATAAGTAAAATATGTATTAAACAATGTCCTTCATATGTTAACACAATAACAAAGGGGAAAAATGCTTACACATTGAATGGTCAACGAATGTTTTATCTCAATGTAATTGTATACGACGCAGTTTACGTGCACCTTAATACTTGTGATCATAAGCCGTAGTTTAAGTGCACCTTAATACTTGTGATCATACGCCGCAGTTTATGTGCACCTAAATACTTGTGATCATACGCCGTAGTTTACGTGCACCTAAATACTTGTGATCATACGCCGTAGTTTACGTGCACCTAAATACTTGTGATCATAGTAGTTATGATCTTAATCCTGCCTGTACCGAGCAGGGACCGCTGCTTGTAACATTTGTAGAAGATAAGGCGATGTTCTCTACGTGTGGCACTTCAAGTGCAAAGCGTAAAATAGCTGACAATATGAGTCAAGTTGACCCACTTGCATGACACGGTTAAGTTGAATGCACTCACCAGAGTTGCGGTGCTTGTTTAATTTAACATTTAGCTGGGCCTATACTTGAAAAAATTAAGAGATCGTAAGTTCATCAGCCAATCATTGACGTCCTTTCACGCAAAATCCACCAATCATAGACAAGATAGTAGAGCGTAAGTACTCACGTGCACTTAGCGAGTTTTGAAAGTATGGGCCCCGAGCCTTGAATGGATTATTGGTTTATGAAGGTTTTATAACGGAATTGAAGAATAGAAAACGTATTTTAATTCACATGGGATAATTATATGCAGTTATTGTTCAATTTCTTCATTAAAAAATCATGTAATAGTAGCTTATACCACCAGAAAATAATACGTAATTCTGACGCTTGACATAAATTAGTAATTTTCCACGCCTATGCCTAGATTCTACTGCCCACAATACATTTTTATATGAAAAAAACTAAACCAGAAATTCTAGGTTGACAATTTCTCTCGTTACATCGATGGCGGACGGAAAAGCCATCAAGTTTTATGGCAATTTTGAAAGTAGCGCCGCGTTAAAATTTGTTGCGAGTCACATGGCGCCTGAACTTTTAATTGCGTCTTCAAAGCTCGGCCAAAAGCCCCGCTGTTCAATAATGCATCCTCAAAACAAATGAATATCATGCTTCAAAATCTAAAAAAAATCCTATACCTCAAAATCCGAGCCACCGCACCTCGTGTCGTTCATAATAATAATTTAGAATAGTGTGTTCATACCATGGAGCCTAGAGCCTGTTTACACCTGACAAATAAGAACCTACACCGCCTACCGCAAAATGCTATGGAAAAAACTCTAATATTCTTTGTTTATGAATAATTTTTGGGTAGAAAGACCAGAACGCAGGACTTGCGGTCTTAACAATATCACTCAACATTTATTTTACTTTACTAAACAAAATTCGCCAATCGGAGAGAACTACCAATAAAAACCATCGAAGTTTTTGATAAAAATGCTAAAATTAATCTCCGGAAGTTCAAACAAAGCGATTTTAAACGTTAATTGGATTTGTAAATATTTTTTGCTTACCGTATGAAAATTTTGGCGTGTAGAAAAGTAAGGTTTTGCTTATATATCATAGGTTAAGTTAGTCCTGTACAGTCTATCTAAGGTAACTCTCGTGATCAGGCGATTAGATACGAAAAACATTGAAGACAGTTAACGTACCAGCAGACATAGGGGTAGCCCTTAGTCTACTGACAACTTCTCTCGTCACCGATAAAAGCTTCTGGTGAAGGAATAATTCATGAGAAGTATCTTCATATAAAAGTTAATAAGAGAACAGCATCTCCTAATTACAGTGTCCAACTGGAACGAAAAGTTAACACATTTCTGTGAATTAAATGTTTAAGCTTCTGAATTACTCGGAAATATTCGCCATATTTCCTTGACAATAACAATAAGTCTTTAATTGAACCCTAAATCCCCATTCAAATGGTGCCGTAAGTTTATACAAGCCGGCTACCATGCCAGCTGAGTGCAGTCCGTTAACGAATAAGGATTAAAAAATGCCATCGAGTACGTTCTCGAGCACCACATGCTAATCCTATTATGATTATGGAACGCCATCACTAGGTTAACCTAACCTCTAGTGTCTGATCAATAAGTTATCCAAGTAACTAAGATTAAAAACGTGATTATGAAGACGCAAAGCGAGCATACAATTAAATTGCCACAAACATTTAATCACCTAACTCTAGCATGCGCTAAAGCAGTAAGTCAACATATGAAGGCTTAACGCAAATCATAAGTACATCATTTTAATAAAGAACATATTTTATTCTTGTAACTACATTAATTATTGACACGGAACTCTTAAAGTTCATGAACTCGACGCCTGTTTTAACATCATTCTCCGAGCTAATTATTATATTAGTGCTCTTCCAAATAGTCTTTTATAACTCAGTGTATTTTCAAGTTGCAATTTGTCACACAATATAGTAAAGACCCGTAAATATGTCCGTTTGTGTCTTTGTGACACTTTTAGGTTTACTCGTCACATTTCAATTCTATCTCAAGTTTCTTGAAAATTGTCATCGATCAAAAGAGCGTCTATTTCTCGAAGCTCGTTGACGGATAAGCGACCTTGTTTTGGGCTTCATTTTTGGAAGCAATAGCGATTATATGCAGTCCATCAAGCGCGAGGCCATTACCATTTAGCTAGGCGTTTTAGAGGCGCCGGGAACTACCGCATGTCTCCCGTCCCAGCGCTCGGCTCAACTTTTATGGCGGCCGTTGGCACTAAAAAAACGCAACAGTGTTGGAAACATCCTCCCAACACGCGCTCCTTAGTTGCTCCCTCCAGCGCTGGCAAGGTTGAAGTTAGGCTTCAGCGTCTAATATTGAGAATTATGGCCATAATTCCCATATCCGCGGAGTAGCCGATGACAAGTAACCAACTTTCATTCAGAAATTTTTGTTAGCCGTTTGCATCAAAGGTCCTCGTTGCAATCGAGTTAATTGCAATCTTCCTCGACTTTATAACATAATTCACACACCATGTTTGCAGAGGAGTACATAGAAGCCATCAGCTGTATACCCTTTGCTGATGATGAAATGGGTGTTCTTCAATTGAAATTTGAAAACTTGCTTTTAAATTTTGGTTGCACGTCCATGGATCCGTACATACTTTTAATTTGTATTGGTGAGTGTGAGTCATGGGGAACAATTCACGTTTTACCCTTATTTTGATATAAAAAGAGCATTTTTAAGTAAAGAANGTGAGTCATCGGGAACAACTCACGTTTTACCCTTATTTTGATATAAAAAGAGCATTTATAAGTTAAAAAAATTCAAAGGTTTGTTGCAAAAGTCAGGGGTCAGTTGATTACCAGTAAACCGTGTTTTTAGTTTAAAACGCTGAAGTGACTGCAAAAGTGTCAGTTTGCTGATTGACTCTCTCAATTTTGACCTCCCCAAAGAATGTACATAATTTGTAATAGTGATCGTATATAAAACGAAAAAATATAAATAATTTAAATTTACTCAATTTATGCTGAAGTCTAGGGATGGCCAGTGGAGAACTACTTTTTCCTCTTGATTATGGCGGTGAAGTTGAAGCGTCGTTCCCATTGCAATGCCATTTTGTCAGGTAAAGTGTTACCCGCTCCAGGGAGCAGGGACCACTCCGGACCAGTCCAGTTCATTCTCTCAGCGGCGTGTGACGGAGTGCGTTGTACCAATAAAGCTGTAACTAAATTTAAAGGTAATTTGCACTTCTTATTGCTATTGTGAATGATTTATAACTTAGCAGTGAATATTACAATAATTGTCATATTGAATCTCAAATATTTGTCGTAAATTGACAAAAATTTTCAAGTCGTGTGTTACAGTGTTGTGCTGAGATGAGATCATGACTGAGTGACACTTGACAGGACCGATTTGGTTATTCAAGTACCGTATCAGGTAGGCCTAATAGGTATCACCAAACTAACTAAATAAAATTATCTTACAATAAGCTGCTGCTGCTGCATGCAATAAATCAATGTGATTTATGTGAAATATAGTTAAGTGTAGTCTATTTGCAAGTTCGCCATACGTTAATGTTCTCATTTTGTTAGAAAGTTAAAACGAGTAGCGGAGTAGCCTAAAAATCATACTTTGATTCGTCGAACTTGAAACGACTTGTGGGCTGTGGCTGTACCGTGTACGCGTTAGGCAGCCTGGCCCCATGAGTTATGATAAGATCGTTAAGTGCTTCGTCACCGTTAAGTTATTATTTTAAAGGAGTTTGATCCCGATATTAGTTAATATTGGCTATGGCTCATTGAATGTCAAAATCATCTATGACTGATCGAAAACTGTTTTCTAGTCGGCTTAGTAGGTACCTAACTTCAACGGTTGAGTAGGCTAACTTCACGGCTGAGTCGGCTGAGTAGCCTAACTTCACGTTGGGTGTGTCTTTCAAAGTCAATTTAGTCAACCTACTACATCAGAACAATGAGTGGGGACAAGAGTGTTTTACCATAAACTCAGTCAAAGCTAGAAATAATCTTCTATATCAAATTTAATGCCTAACTTTCCAGCTTAGACAACCATTTCACCTCTCTAACCGCGAACGGATCGGCGATCGGACTCGTTAACAGGACTGTCAACTGTGAACCTGTGATAGTACGAAGTACGATCGTTTCGATGAGAGTTTGTCATTTTATTACTTGTTTGTGAGTCACTAATTAACAATCACATCGGATTCGGACTATCTCACTTAGCTGCCAAACTTATCATTTGAATTTGGCATTTTCGAAAATTAGGTCAGTTCGTCGTCAGCTAATAGAGTCTAACACTCTAACTGAAACTTATTTTGCCAACAGTTCATTCGAATTCCATGATTCGCATATTGCAACTAGTTTTGCAGTCTGCGAAAAATTCAGGTTAATATAGTCTATAGACAATTACAACCGCACATGCATCTTTTTTAATTGAAAATGAAATTTTTATTTGGAAAGTAATTTAGAAAAATATCTTTGAAAAATGTGAACAATGTAAATCATTCCTTCATTCGCTTTCATGTTCTGAAATGAACTTAACTAGCTAACAACTAGACTATTCTGTAAATTTTAAGTTAGAGATCCAGAAAAATATATTGGTGGTCACTGGTCTCGGTCTGACTGGTCTCTAACCCACACGCAAAATTATAGAAGGTATTCAAAATGTTGTCATGCATTATTCAATTGAAATTATTGAATAATAAACTGTGTTGCGATAACATACGCATATTGTTGAGTTGATTTGTTCGGTGCAGATCAAATGGCAGTGACCGATGATTTCTGGCGGGAGCTGAACGAGCTTCAGCAATCGCAGGTGGCGCTTTTCCCGCAGCTGGCTGCCCCTGCGCAACAACGATGCTTAGAAGAAGACCAGCTGTGGTGAGGGAACCAACTGTATACTATGATGCCTGATGTGCTTGAAGTGTTCACACTGAATACACAGCTACGCTTCTGGTGATAGTTACCTAATGAAGTTTCGCTGTCGCTTGTCAACAGCTCCCGTAACGATTAACAACGGGAATATTTACGCTTCCGCACTGTAGCTGCTATGATAATAATGATATTATCCTGGTGCTGTGAAAATGTTGTTATTAGACAATGTGAGGAATGCGTGAGTGCCATGGCTGTGTAGGGCATCACATTATTGCAATGAAGCTATTAGAATAATATTATCATAATGATGCTATAATAACGATGTTATTATGATGCTATGATAATGATATTATCATAATGATGCTATAATAACGATGTTATTATTATGAAGCTATGATAATGATACTATTATAATACTGCTACTAGTGCACATGAAGCATATAGAACTGACCGTGCAGGGCGGCGCAGGCTGCGGAGAGGCTGGAGCTGCTGCTGCTGGGGGTCGTGAGGAGCATCGTGGTGGGGGAGTCCCCCGTGATACGCGTGCCCCGCAACACTCACGGGTACTGTGCCCCGCAACACTCACGGGTACTGTGCCCCGCAACACTCACGGGTACTGTGCCCCGCAACACTCACGGGTACTGTGCCCCGCAACACTCACGGGTACTGTGCCCCGCAACACTCACGGGTACTGTGCCCCGCAACACTCACGGGTACTGTGCCCCGNCGTGTACTACGAAGGGGCGTGTAATGAACATGTCCCCCACAGAGACGTGTACTACGAAGGGGCGTGTAATGAACATGTCCCCCACAGAGACGTGTACTACGAAGGGGCGTGTAATGAACATGTCCCCCACAGAGACGTGTACTACGAAGGGGCGTGTAATGAACATGTCCCCCACAGAGACGTGTACTACGAAGGGGCGTGTAATGAACATGTCCCCCACAGAGGCGTGTACTACGAAGGGGCGTGTAATGGACATGTCCCCCACAGAGACGTGTACTACGAAGGGGCGTGGGTGTACGAGAGTCAGGCGGCGGTGACGCGCGCATCAGAGGACTTGCAGCGGCTGCTGGGGGTGCCCCGACGCCTGCTGCACCTCACCAACACCGGTCTCTTGCTGCTCCTTCATTACCCACATAATTTGTTGTATTAACTTACAGGTTTTTTCAATTATGCCACGTTTATAGACTTGCAAATATGTCTCTATTTGCGTGATATGTTATTACCTACACTGAGTAACGTGATAATTCGCCTCAACTTAGATAGGTAATTCAAGTGAACTTTGTTACGACAATAACTTTGTTACGACAATAACTCAAGTTGTGTTTGCAGCGAAGGGCCTGATGGCGGGCAGCTTGCGGTACGTCACACAAGAGGGCGTCGCAGTCGACGTCGCCTCCGCCAGTAACGGCAAGTCTCCTGCGCACTTTAATTATTGCACTTGTGGCCGTGACTCTTTAACTCTTCACTTCAGTTATTGCTGTTGTGGTCGTGACTCTTTAACTCTTCACTTCAGTTATTGCTGTTGTGGCCGTGAGTATTTACGGTCAGACGCACGCTATGACGTGACATAACATAACATATTGATCTCGGCGCTTAAGTGCAGGCCTGATGTGGCCTGTCGCCGATTCTTAATTTTCGTGCCTTGTTCACAGAAGATCTAAAATCGTGTCATTTGACCGGATCTCTTCATGGCTGACGATAGTTTGAAATAGCTACTAGACTTCCACCGGGCTCGATATGGTGCTAAGCATTTCAAATCTGAACATATTATGTATTAATTATTAAACGTAACACCGCCTGCCCCCAGGACTGCTGGTGCCGGACTGCGTGAGCGGGCTGCGGGAGCTGCAGTCAGACGCGCGCTATGTTCTCGTCGTGGAGAAGGACTGCACCTTCCAGAAGATCATTGACGCTCATTTCCTGAGGGCTTACGGCCCCTGCATCCTTCTCACCGTCAGTATATGATCAAAACACATAATGCTCTGAATTAACTGTATTTAGTTAATACTTACTACAGTAAATTTAGTTATTTAGTATATTATCACTCCTGTACACGCCTCATACACTTTATGTATAAACTATTTCTTGCGTCTCTTCAGTTACTCCCCCTCCCGTGTTAAATAAGTAACATTAATTATTTTCGTCTTATCCAGAAAATTTGTGCGCCATTTTAAGACGTGGACGAGTTTAAAAATTCTAAGATGATGTCATCCCTATTTAATAATTATTGATAAGCAATATTTGTTGTTTGAAGGACTCAAGGCAAAGACTACTCTGACCTGACGGTTAACTTGCGATTCAAGCAGGCTAATATATAGGTATGCAGGATAAAAAATCAGGCTCTATTTATTATTTAGGACTTATAATTAGTTCATTTATTATTTGAGTCTAATAATCAGCCTCTATTTATTATTTCAGTCTAGTAATCAGCCTCTATTTATTATTTCAGTCTAGTAATCAGCCTCTATTTATTATTTGAGTCTAGTAATCTGCCTCTATTTATTATTTGAGTCTAATAATCAGCCTCTACTTATTATTTGAGTCTAGTATCAGACTCTATTTATTATTTGAGTCTAATAATCAGCCTCTACTTATTATTTGAGTCTAATAATCAGCCTCTACTTATTATTTGAGTCTAATAATCAGCCTCTATTTATTATTTGAGTCTAATAATCAACTAATTTATTATTTGAGTCTAGTAATCAGCCTCTATTTATTATGACGATTACTAAATAAATAGTTTGATGCGTGCAGGGCAAAGGCTACCCTGACCTGTGTACGCGCGAGCTGTGCGCGCGACTGTGGCGCGAGCTTCAGCTGCCCGTGCTGGCCCTCACTGACGCCGACCCTCACGGCCTGCACATTGCGGCCGTCTACAAGTTTGGCTCTAATGTATGGTTGTGTTAATACAAGTGTTCTAATGTATGGTTACTTGTGTTGCTAATGTATGGTTACTTGATTTAATACAAGTGTTCTAATGTATGGTTATTTGTGTTGCTAATGTATGGTTACTTGAGTTAATACAAGTGTTCTAATGTATGGTTATTTGTGTTAATACAAGTTTGGTTCTAATGTACGATCACTTATCTCTTCATTAAGTTATCTCGTATGTGTCCATGACCGTCTCATAAAGTAATCATATTACATGTCTTCGTTTATAATATTATTTTTCATTATACCATTGCTCCGTTTATAACATTCCTCCTTCCATAACATAACGTTTATAACATTATTCCTTCATCATCACATGATAACGTTCATACATAATAATAGTTTTATATAATAACATAATAATAGTATTATATGAATGGCAGAGTCACAGCGAGCCCGAGTACTGCACAGCAGGGCTCGTATGGCTGGGTGTGCTGCCCTCTGACCTGGCGGGGCTACAGCTCCCTGAGCGCCACCGTCTGCCACTCCTGCCATCTGACTATGGCAAGCTTGCCACCCTGCAGGCACACCCAAGCATTATGGACAACCCTGCTTGGTTCCACCAGGTGCTATATATGTTTACATATGTATTTTTAAAATTACAAATTTATTATAATACATGGTTCATTGTTCTATTAACTTACCATTAGTTATTGGGTCTTAAAATGCAGCTAAATCCTTCTTACTTCCACCAGGTAATGTTGTCAGTAAGCCAGCACACACAAAGCTTGCAACCAACCTGTTAGCACACAAAATTTTTCCCAATATATTCATAACATATCGTTATAGTAGTATTAAATTATAAAAAGTTCTAAGAGCAACAGAATTCGGGCTAACCTACTTGATTTTATAATGTCCCATTAATATTTGGCACTTTTACATTTCAATGAACGCTCTCGTCGACACCAGCACTGCAATCATTGTAAGAAAAAGTAGAGGTGGCGCTATCAAAATGCAATAATACCGATAAACGACGGTATTTGTAAATATACAGTATAGTATATGTACAGTATTTAGACAGCATATTTGCACAATATATTAAATTACAGATAAACTGACTATCGATGTGCTTGATGCAGCTCTAGGCGAGCGGTACAGTTCCTCCTGAGTGTTCCTTCGCTCCTAGAAGATATCACTGATCCACCGTAGAAATTGGAAGACGTTCTCACGTTCACAAGTGACGTGTTGGCATTTCGGTTTTCTTTTATCTTGTCGTCAAGCTTTAGGATTTTTCACCAAGATTTATTATAAAATGCTATTCTTCATTCCTAATTCTAATATGCAACGAAAGGATTAACTCCGCATCGAATTTCATATTAATGTCGTTACCATTGTAAATGTTTCAGATTGCTGTATGAAGAGGCTTATTTTAACTCCCATCTCACCGAATCTTTTTTCTCAATTTATTTTGGTGACAATATGTACAGTGCAACTTCATTGCTTGATGTTCAGCCTTCACCATCCCGCAGACGAGTGTGATGCAGAGGCTGGGCTACAAAGCTGAGATCCAAAACTTGGTCCACATCGCCCCCGACTTTCTGACTTCCGTCTACCTGCCTGCGAAGCTGCGTCATGCTGGATGGGTGCCTTGACTGTCATGCTGCGTCATGCTGGATGGGTGCCTTGACTGTCATGCTCGTCATGCTGGATGGGTGCCTTGACTGTCATGCTGCGTCATGCTGGATGGGTGCCTCAAGCTCTCATTCTTGTCACATTCCTGCGGAGTTCTTACACTATTTCAGTTCATTAAATTTAAAATCTACCAAGATGCCTAAAATATTTAGTATAATTAGTGTATAATATGCAGAAATTGCACAGTTTACTTAAACGACGAAGGCTGGTACCTACTTTCGCTACGTTTTTTCATGCATACGGCGATAATCTAAAATTGATTTCTACTGCGAAGATGATAATAATTAACAGCAAAAGCAAATTTGTGTTCTTTATAAAGTGGTTTAAAACGATGAACAAATACGTAGGCATGACCAAAATGAAATAATTCGGCCCGCTGCAATATGCATATCTTGGAAGACGCTTCAGTAGAGGTGACATTTCCAGGTGCAAAACTTCCCGTCTGAATACAACTCAGACGATTGAGCTGTCATCTTCTGATCACATTAGTCTCAAAGTTGAGCTTTATTTTCTAATAAAGGAGGGTGTTACTGAACTTATATTCTGTCATTTAATCGTACAATAGGCCAAGGTGTAGATATACTAGTTCTCAACTCAAATATAGTTAACGCCGCTACCTATCAGTGACTGCGCCAGATGGATTGACTGATTAAACAGGCTTGCAAAAAAAACTTTGTCTGAATCTTTTTGAATTGGTTGGGTGATATTACTCTAGTTTTATTGCACTGATTTCTGAAATGATATTATTTTTATTCTGTCACGTAAGACTTCCCTGTAAAATAATTTTGAAAAGTTATGGAAACGTACGAAAACGAAAACTTTTTGATTATTTTATGATGAAGTAAAAGCTAAACACATTATAATATTTTTGTCGAAATATTTATAGTAGTATTGATTGAGTTATGTTATAACGTTATTATATGTCTTTGTTAGATAACTCTCATTTTCCATTAAAGCTTATATTGGTGCTTTCTCGGCGTATTTTTTTTTTTTTGCCTTTTTGAGATAATAATATAATAATAGCGGTTTCAGCATTTATTAGGCCGTAGGCCTGCCGGCGATTCTTAACATCGCAGAACATTCACAGCATTTTGCGGTCTCGAACTCACAACTCGCAGCTACAATTCTGCTTTGCTTAACCGCCCGGCCTCCTTGCCGATTCTGACCAGAAACTGGCGCACAGAGCTGGGATCTAACCCGCGCCTCTCTGCTCCAATCCTGACATTTTCCATTAAAGCTTATATTGGTGCTTTCTCGGCGTATTTTTTTTTTTTTGCCTTTTTGAGATAATAATATAATAATAAGGGTTTCTGCGTTTATTAGGCCGTAAAGGCCTGTTGCCGAGTCTCAACATCGCAGAACATCCACAGCTTGATTGCGGGTTCGAACTTCGCAACTCGCTGTCAAATTCTGCTGTGCTTAACCGCCCGGCCTCCTTGCCTATTCTGACCAGAAACTGGCGCAGAGAGCTGGGATCAAACCCGCACCCCTCTGCTCTATCTTGGTACTCTGAACTGTAACTCCTGGGCCACCCTGCCCTGCACCCTGATCGACATTAGTCGGACTACCATCATGTTGACATATCATCAACCTTGGTGCCTGCTCTCCATTTCTTCGGTATCTTCATGCAAATGTTCTTGTTCGTCACAGCTTGAAGATTCTCCCGAAAATGGTCATGAGAGTAATTGAAATGGTCATGAGGGTAAATGAAATGGTCATGAGGGTAAAGGAAATGGTCTCTGACACCTATGTTGCTCTCCAGTATTTGCTTGTTTTCTGTTAATTTAGTAACCTGATTTCTGTTCTCTGAATCTTATTGTTTTTACGAAAGACTGTTAGAACTAGTTTAACTGAATACCAGGCATTATTTCCACCACTCCATTTTGATGACGAAGGNGTAAAGGAAATGGTCATGAGGGTAAAGGAAATGGTCATGAGGGTAAAGGAAATAGTCATGAGGGTAAAGGAAATGGTCATGAGGGTAAAGGAAATAGTCATGAGGGTAAAAAATGACCATGAGTTTAATGGAAATGGTTGTGGGGGTTTTATTTGCCACTCCACATTAAGTTATTAACTCCAATATTATTATTAACTCACTGCATATTAGTTAACGTAATAGGTACACAGCATGGTCATGAGGGTAAAGGAAATGGTCTCTGACACCTATGTTGCTCTCCAGTATTTGCTTGTTTTCTGTTAATTTAGCAACCTGATTTCTGTTCTCTGAATCTTATTGTTTTTACGAAAGACTGTTAGAACTAGTTTAACTGAATACCAGGCATTATTTCCACCACTCCATTTTGATGACGAAGGATTCGTCTTTCTGAATTTTTCTTATGACAACTCCAATACATTTTCCCTCTTTCAGCTTAGTATCGAGTATTTTAGGAAACTTCAAGCAAAAGTACTAAAAGCACTCAACTTCGTTGTTTAATGCTTTCACAAATTGTTTCGTAATCCCTATTTGATATGTAGGGGTGAGAGTAAAACTTTTTAGAGGCCGTCAGCCAGACATTCCTGTCACCATTCTCGAATTCACAGAGGAAACCAGTCAATTATGTGTAAATATTTTATTGACCTACTAACATGGAAATAACTTTCAAATCTTTAAAAATGGTTCATTTACGGTCAGATAAGCTAAGCTTATTATGAGCAGACTCAATATTTTACTATAAATAAGCTAATAAACAAAAAAAAAACATGTATGTATGTATCATACATTAATACATTGATTAGTAAAAACTATTCACAATAAAAAATACACAATCCGGTCTAAGGGACCACTTATTGAGGCTATCATCATGGGAAATTTGAATTATTGGTCTCCGTAAAACTATCGCTAGAATTCTAGGATGTGCAGGTAATTAAGAAATATATAGGTGTGGTTTAGTCCTAAATTTATGCGGAGAAAAATTTGACTTGTAATCTGGAACATGAATGCGTATCATTCAGAGGTGACCTCACGTCAAGGCGTCGTCAGAATCCGTTGTTTTGCTAAAAGATGCTGAGTTTTGTTGATGCGTCGAGACACTTTGGTTAGCTCGTGGCCTCGTGCGTTGTGTGGTGCCGGCAAGATTTGCGTTGTGTTAAAATTAAATCTGTACTCCGGCAGAGTGGAATTTTGCAGAAGGCCAACCGCGTTATAGTCCTTACCATTATGCCCAGTTCTATTAATAATAATAGCGGTTTCAGCGTTTATAAGGCCGTAGCCCGTAGGCGGCCTATAGCAGATTCTTAATATCGCAGAACATTCACAGCGTTTTGCGGTCTCGAACTCGCAACTCACTGCTACAATTCTGCCTTTGCTTAACCGCCCGGCCTCCTCGCCGATTCTGATCAGTAACTGACACACAGAGGCATAGTGGCAAACCAGAGATTATTATTTAACATAGTGGCAAACCGCAAACCACAGCTTTTTTAGAATCAGTTAATTTTTAATTTCCTTATTTACCTAAGAATTAAATCAATTCCTCATGTATGATACTGCTAGTATCCAGGATACTTTACTGGTCTACTTATAGGACTCACAAATGAACTTGAGGGAGAGTCTAAAAAACTCTCTGCTAAAGTCTGCATTGCCATTTGCCACTATGCCAGAGGGCAGAGAAAACCAGAGATTTTTTGGAATCAGTTCATATTTAATTTCCTTATTTACCCAATATTTAAGCCATTTTCTTATGTATGATTATGCTGGTATCTATGATAGGTAGTACTCAAAATTGAACTTGAGGGAGAGTCTAAAAAACTCTTTGCTTTGCCACTATGCACAGAGGCTGACAGAGCTGGGGCCTGGGGGCTGGGATTGAACCCGCGCCTATCTTGGTACCTACTCTGAACTGTAACCACTGGGCCACCCTGCGGTCCCTGCCCAGTAAAACTGTGAGGCAGTTACACTGTGACTGAGGTGGTGACTGGTGAGGCCGATGGTGTGTCGAGGCCCTAGACTGGAATTCTCCTAGTCTCCTACACTAGGACTAGGTACAGACCATACAGTCCTACTTGTGAAAAAATCTTGCTGCCCCAAAATACCTAGGTAGGCTAACAAATTTTTCACAGCTACATTTGGAATCTTGCAGGTGCAGGCGTGCAGCCTAATGATACAGCCTTACAGGTTTATTAACAATTGAATAGGATATAATTCATCTAGCTGGCATAGCCTAGTAGGCTAGCAAACCAATGATTTTTTAGAATTAGTAAATTTTCAATTAGCCTACTTCTTCAACTCTATATTTTAATCAATCTCTTATATATGATAATGCTAGTCCTATTCATCAGGATACTTACTAGTAAATTCAAAGTAACAACCCAGAATCTTGGCCCATGGCCCACTCATTTTTAGATATGTTCAAAAATTTAACTTCAGTTCACATTTTGTAAAATTTTAATTTGTAACTATAACTTCTTATTTAAATTATAAATAAAATAATAGTTCACACGTTCCTGATCCATAGTTTAAATTTATTTAATTATAACTATTACAATCGTGCATTTGCTTGCATATCTTCAATTAAGCATGGAAAACTTCTAACCTTAGGGCTGCGACTAGAGCTTTCCGACCATTTCCAGAACCGTGAGATTTCTGTCAGATGAATTACCTTTTATATAGCTAATTGTCAACAAAAATGCACAATCGGGCCACAAGGTTCCAAATGTATAAAAAATTTGTCACATTAAAGCTGCCGTAAAATGAAGTAACTTAGACCGGCGGGGTAACTTAGACCACTTTTCGTTTTTTTAACAAAAACCCCCACAACTCAAAAACTATTTGACATAGAAAATTTTTGTCAAAGGGCATTAAAGGCCTAATACTGAGGCTACNATAGTTGGCCAAAGACTGACAAATATATTAAATGCAAGAATTTCAATCTAAATGTGTCAGCAAGATCTTCTGAAGGCGTAAATTTTGCTACTGAAGCATCGCCGAAGATCTTGCAATATTCTTCCACTCTCTGCACAGTGGGGTGCAGAGGGCGCACCCAGGTAATTTTTAATAAGAAAATGCTGCTAACAACTTTGAAAGTATATCCCTTAACTTCCACGCACAGCATTATCACAACTGATTTCCAGACAAGCTTCACTGCATCCTGATCCATCCAACATCCAGGTCTCATAGTGTGGCACAAGAGTCGTTGTAAAATTTATCTCAAGGTCATCAAGTTGTTGAACAACTGCATGCCAGTTGATAGCCAATAGGATTTATGCAGTCAATAATTGATAGGTTTCTTCAGTAGTTTGATAACTTAACAATGAAAACACTAGTCGTTAATAGTGAGATAACCTTAGGTCCATGTACCTTATATTCTTTATATGCAACAAACACCTATCAGATAATGCATTAATAGTTTAATTTTTTCAAACCAGCGGTATCTTCTTAGGTTTCTTTACTAATGAACTCACTGCTTCACCTCAGATCCTTAAATATTGTGCGTAAACAAATGCAAGCCTTCCCTAAAATTTGGAGGTCACACCTTACTCTTATCCAGAACTGCTTACTCAGTTTTAAATACTCCATCACCAGAATTATGAAACCTCAACTCTATTTAATATATGGCTACTTGCATTCGACAAACAAATTGAAACTATGATTGTGCACCTCTGTTGTTCATGCGTGTACTGCAAATTTAAGCATAACACTTTCCTGAATCATTCATCACAGAGTGAACTTCAACAAATGAAATGATCTAAACATAAAAATCAACCTTGTAAATCAAGTCACGACAAGTACAAGAATCGGCAACAGGACATGGGCCTATTTCTTCACTGAATCGACACTTTTGCAGACCTCGCCTGTGGACTCGTGCAACTGAACCACTTCTAAGTTCCTCAATACTGAATGAATTTGCTTGAATTTTAATACCGTATGTGAGTAGATATTGATTCACTGCCGCAGGAATTATTACAGATTTTTACACAAATTACTTTTTAATTAAAAACAATAAACATATTTATTTTCTCAACCCAGACACTCATAATTCCTTCAATAGTGAACAGATTTGCTTGAATTTTGGATTGTGAATATTTATTATTGATTCGCTGCCACAGGAATTATTACAGATTTTTACATGAATTAATTTTAATTAAAACAAACAAACATATTTTTTAAGCAACCTAACCACTCATAACTCCTTCAATATACTTAACGGATCTGCTTACAATTAAAGTATCAAGATTCAAATGCAGTAAATAAAAAATAGAATATGCGCACTTTATTTATGGTACCGTAAAATGGGGTAACTTAGACCGGCATGGTAACTTAGACCACTTTTCATTTTTTTAACAAAAACCCCCAAAACTCAAAAACTATTTGACATAGAAAAATTTTGTCAAGGGGCATTAAAGGCCTAATACTGAAGCTACATAACACAATAGAAAGATTTAAAAAGTTTGCATATCTAATAGGTTAAAAAATTAAAAATGTGACCCACTAAAAAAAAAGCTATTATTTAAAGCCTGTCATAGCACAGTGCACAGCACTATCAATAGATCTACTAGTTTTATGTCCTATAAATCTACCAGACTCTACCCTCTATACACACCAACTAGTAGTGACTGTAGCTGATAGCACAGTGCACAGCACTATCAATAGATCTACTAGTTTTATGTCCTACAAATCTACCAGACTCTACCCTCTATACACACCAACTAGTAGTGACTGTAGCTGATAGCACAGTGCACAGCACTATCAATAGATCTACTAGTTTAATGTCCTATAAATCTGCCAGACTCTACCTTCTATACACATTACACACCGACTGGTAGTGACTGAGTGACTGACTGCACTGTTCCCATTTAATTCAGACCAATAAACCAATACTAAACATAAACTGAATGATAAGCAAACAAACCTCATACAACTTGAAACGAGACTTAAGTTATGAGAAAAGCTAACACTGTTTGAAATAAACATGTGCACAATTCAAATATTTTATATCCATTCACTGCATTTAATTATTTTATATATAGTCTTATAATTGGAATTGTTTTCTTTCTACTTTAAAATTCACATATTTAAAGACTGAAATTAAATATTTTAATTAGAATACTCGTATTAGGGTGGAAAATCTTTCTAATTGCCTAAAAGTCCAAAACCTGGAGTTATTTTACCAAAAAATATAATTGATTTTACCACCCGGTCTAAGATACCCCAAGAGCTGGGCGAACAAAGACCATCACTTTTCTTTTGAAATTACATAAAGACTATGAGAGGCAGGAGCCAGCAATTTATGGTGAGTGAAGCTAGAGTACAGACCTGTATTTTGCATGTTTCAATTCAAGTTTAATTTAGCTAGTGAAAAAATGGCATCATTTATAAAAAAAAGTGGTCTAAGTTACCCCATTTTATGGTATTTAATTTTACGATAGTGGTTTCTTCCCATGGCATGTGTATGAGCATTCTCTCAACTAGGTAGCATATCATAATTAAATCACAAGCTAGAACTCGCTAAAGCCTTCAGCACATGTTTAGATCATTGCATTTCTTCTCAACTACAGCTGTGTTCTCAAGTTATATGGCTGATCATTATATATATAGACTCGTGACCTGTCATCCAAGACGACCACAAATTATATCCAAACTTTAGATATGATTCCAATGAAAAATTGCACTCAAATCTTTTTCTCATGTCTATGTAGTACATTTTTTGTGCATAATAATCTTGTTCACTAATTATAGGGCCATTATAGGTTTTAACCATTTATATTCAGAAGTGTCTTGGTGATGTGAATTTAACCTCAACATCCATGATAATGGAATCTTTGGCTTGCACAGTTCATTTAATTGAGTAAAAACCATTTGCCATTGAGCTGCCCATCCAAGCCTGTAACTCGCGGAAAAAATAAATCTTCATGTCATTTATAAGCCATTTATTAGCAAAAGAAAATTGTATAAACAAATTTCCCATTGATTCATACCGTCAACCAGGGCTACTCAGGACGGGTGGGGTAACTCAGGACAGTCCTCTGACACGGCGTACAACTGTTTTAGTAGCAAAACTAATTGGAATATTGCAAAACTAAATATAGTGGCGTAAACATCAACATTTTTCCTATCTATGTAGTATAAAGGAAGTTTCAAAATACTACATTTACTAGCTTTGAAAAATTCCTGAAAAAAATGGTGAAAAACGATATTTTGAAGTTATTTCTGCTAAGGTCTGTAGTAAAAAAAATATTTGCCATGTTAAAAAATTTTGCTCGTAAAAAAGTGGCAGACAAGTGTCAGCATGAAAACTTTATTTGCGGAATTTGCATACCTCAATAAAAAAAATGGCGGCCATTACCGCACAACGGGGCTACTCGGGACACCCCCAAAAATGCATTTACAGTAGAACCTCAGTTAGCAAAGGCCCCAGTTAAGAAATAAATTGATTAAAAACAAAGAATATTGATTACATTTACCTCGCTCAGCAAAAAAATTTCACGTATCGAAAAATTAGTGCAACATTATTGGTCATCACAAAATTGTGCATAGAATGTCATATATAGAATTGTGCACCAGGCATCATAGAATGAAAAGTAATTGACCTAAACTATGATTTATTTCTCCAAAACATATGATGTTGTCGCTGAAATATTCCTTACTGTTTCAGGTATGTTTTTCATGATCTTTTTTTATAATAAATTCACTTAACCCAATTAAAATGGTGTGAAATTACAAGCCGTCCTGTAAGCTTACAGATACAGCAAAAATGCTATAAGGCTGCTGCTATGAAGCTTGCAGAGGACAAGGTTGTTGTAAATGCTTAATGGCATGTTCATGGATACGGTAGTATCGCATCAATAATATGGGAATTAATGTATATGGTAATATATCATATCAATAAAGGAAAAACAAGTGAAAGTCACAGAAAATGTCATTTATTCTACCTCTACATCATCTACAATGAAAGAGCAGGACTTCAGAGTACTGTTAGTAATGGATGAGTAAGCTTTGCATGCTTCAAACATTTTAAAATGAAGTTTTATTCCAAGTGTCCCGAGTAGCCCCATTTGACAGGGCGACTCAGGACACTTTTTTTGCTTCTGGCACCTTACGAATAGCTTATGGAATTTTTTTGGAGAAGCCATGTGATAGCCCTTGCAAAGAGCTTTGAAATGAGCCTAAACTTGTTAATGAAATGTTTCATGGTAAGAAGTTATGAATGAAAAACGTTCGAAATCATCGGTATTGACGATATTAACGTTTGACGGTATTAAAATAATTCTTAAATATTATTGAAGGCCTAGTTGATGGTATTAAAGCGTGTGATCTGACTTGCAACATAATGATACTTGTATAAATTTGTCCAGTGAGTTGAATATCATCGATGGAATACGGTATGTGCGTGTTACAAACCTCTCGGACAAATTTGAGACTGTAAATGCTGCCGGTCTCACTGTAAATATCTAAATTCAGCGAGCAATTAATATCTCCCAAAGTAATGACCATAGCTCAATGAAACTTGTACACGTATTCATTAGGACCTAACAGTGCTGTTTAGCACGGGAAATTTTTTTAAATTTAAGCTTCATTCATGAGTAATATTACAATACATGCTGAAATTTGCAGTGAACAAAACATTTTTAGCGCATTTTCTCCTTTATGGAAAAAATGCCCTATTGTGCTCATCATATCCGTCTGTCTGTCCGTGACTTTACGTTTTTGTCAACGAGAAAATGCATGCTGTCACTCATTGCAGTGAGTACTACTGAGTTATATTATTTCTATAACCACTGTAGGTACAGATTTGAACAAAACTTTTAATATCCAAACCAATATGCAACTTATTCATCAGGGCCTAACGATAATGTTAAGCGTGTAAAAAAAATTTCCATTCCACCTTCATTTCTGAGTTATAAAGCAATTGGGGCTGAAATGTGCACTGACCAAGAAATTAATTCTGAACTACTGAACTGATTTGGACGAAACTTTCAATATACATTCCTAACCTTTCAACGGTTACCGGCAACCGGGGCTTCTCGGGACGATTTCGAAAGTTTTTCATTCATAACTTCTTACCATGAAACATTTTCTTAACAAGTTTAGGCTCATTTCAAAGCTCTTTGCAAGGGCTATCACATGGCTTATGCAAAAAAATTCCATATGCTATTTGTAAGGTGCCAGAAGCAAAAAAAGAGTGTCCCGAGTAGCCCCATCAAACGGGGCTACTCGGGATACTCAGAATAAAACTTAATTTTAAAATGTTTGATGCATGCAGAGTGTACGTACTCATCCATTACTAACAGTACTCTGAAGTCCTCTTTCATTGTAGATGATGTAGAGGTAGAATAAATGACATTTTCTGTTATTTTTACTTGTTCAATGCGGAGAACTCGAGCAAATTTCGCGGGCGTAAGCCCGCGAAATGTGAATTAAAAACTTGGTCTTAGTCCTCGCCATCGCGTAGAAGGCGAGGATTTTCTTTCGCTTTAGTCAGGTAAAACCCCAGGGGGGCACTTTTTTTCAGAACTCGTGATTTCCTATATAGGCGGATCCTGACATCCTGGCCAGAAACTTTTCCCTGAAATCCGGCGCTTTTTTTCAAAAATCAAATCTTTTGAACCAACAGTCCGATTTTCATGAAATTTGCACAGTCCCTTTTTACCCCGTTTGACGGTACTTTAGTTTATATACGGTATGTAATAACAATGACCCTAAGCGCACACCTAGGGCAACTGACCTCAATCCGATTGAAAATCTGTGTTGGGAATTGAAATTGAGGTGAGGGTACAGGAGAGAGATCCAATAAATCTTATGTAGGTAATTGAAAGAAATCTGCAAGGAAGAGTGGGCTAAAATTCCTATTAGCATATGTGTTAATCGTGTAAACAAGTATTATAATTGGTTAGAATCAGGTTTGGCTACTAAAGGTTGCATGACAAAGCATTGTGTAAATTTGTTTACTATGTGTTAGATACTTTTTGAACCTTAACTTTTACAAAAAATGCAACATTACAACAGTACCGTAAAATGGGGTTACTTTGACCGGTGGGGTAACTTTGACCACTTTTTGTTTTTTTAACAAAAACCCCCAAAATTCAAAAACGATTTGACATAGAAAAATTTTGTCGATGGCCATCAAAGGCCTAATACTGAGGCTACGTAACACGATAGAAAGATTTAAAAAATTTGCATATCTAATAGGTTTAAAAATTAAAATGTGACCCACAAAAAAAGAGCTATTATTTAAAGCGTGTCGGAGTACCCCCTCCAATTTTTTTATTTTTTTGGTAAAATAACTCCAGGTTTTGATGCATTGTAGTAGAACTCTTCTAGTTACATATGCAAAAGACAAATTTTAGAAAGTGTCATAGTTTGCAAATGGGGGCGCCACCCCCCAATGGGGGAACTTTGACCACCTGATGGCAGCCGTGATGGGGTAACATTGACCGGCTTGGAAATTAAGTTAAAATTACCATAGGTACCACCTATATAACATATTTTATGTTTGACAGCCTATTTATGTTTTTTCTTTATGTTTCAGACTCTACGGAGTCTTATATATGGTAATTTGAACTTAATTTCCAAACCGGTCAATGTTACCCCATCACAGCTGCCATTAGGTGGTCACATTTCGCCCATTGGGCGGCGGCGCCCCCCATTTGCAAACTACGACACTTTCCTAAAATCTGTCTTTTGCATATGTAACTAGAAGAGTTCTACTACAATGCACCACAACCTGGAGTTATTTGGAGTTATTTTACCAAAAAATAAAATTGATTTTACCACCCGGTCAAAGAAACCCCAAGAGCTGGGGTAACAAAGACCATCACTTATTTTGAAATTACATCAAAACTATGAGAGGCAGGAGCCAGCAATTTATGGTAAGTAAAGCAAGAGTATAGACCTTTATTTTGCATGTTTCAATTTAAGTTTAACTTACCTATTGAAAAAATTGCATTGTTTCGAAATAAAAAAGCGGTCTAAGTTACCCCATTTTACGGTAACAACATAACATACAAGTCAACATTTAATGATATTGTTGTTTTGATATGAAATATATATTTCCCTTGTAAATTTACTTTAGAATAGGGTTTGGTTTATGTTAAAAATTAGCTTTAATTAAATTAAGTTTATCCATTGTGTTGGATACTTTTTGCTCCCACTGTTGCATGAGAGACTTGAGATCCACTGTGTAGAAAGTGAGCTGGCTCATGTTCATTTTTATCTCTAGCTGAATTTTTTAATAAGGAAAATATTTATGAAGTTTAAATGTACCTATATGTACTATATAAGTTTGTATGTTCTTTTATGTATACAGAATAATATTTTGTTGGCCAAACTATAAATACTTGAACTTCTTTTACAGATGCTTAATTATGACAGCATTAGAGAATAGTGTTAAAGAAAACACAAGTTCAGTAGGCAAAGGAAACATAACTTCCATGCCTGGATCACATCGAGGAACTGGTAGTGGTCGGCTATCGCTGAGAGGGCAGAAAAGAACTCTATCATCTGATATATCTCCTGCTCCTGAGCTCAGAGCAAGCCACAGAATTAGAACCAATAGTTCTGGAGATGGTGATTCTCATAAGGTTGGTTCCATTCATTTCAAATTGATTATGAACTGATTAAAATTGTGTATTTTGTACATCTTATTTCACATTCATACTCTTATCAGAGACTACTTTGTACATACATTTGTTTCAATTCATGTGATGTAGTTGGCTTCAACTCAATGGTTTTCAAACCATGGAACCCTTATTCTATGGTTTTCAAACCATGGGTTAGCTTTAAAACCCCAAAAAAACCTTATTCTATGGTTTAAACTTTTTTGATCAATAAACTGTTACTTGATACTTACCTATTCCATATGAACAAATGTAGTAACTTGACTGTTTTCTCAGGGTGTGCGTGGCAGCAGCAAGGGTGCCAATGCAGCTTTGAGTGGCAGTGGTGGCATTATTGGCATTCCTTATTCT
Source organism: Hyalella azteca (assembly GCF_000764305.2). NCBI lineage: Eukaryota > Metazoa > Arthropoda > Malacostraca > Amphipoda > Hyalellidae > Hyalella > Hyalella azteca. Next base: position 258,208 of record NW_025944498.1, read on the forward strand.
CATCGCGCTGTACAATTAGGGCTTCGCCGTAATCCATCCTCAACACTCTCCTATACAACAAATTCCATTCATTTATCAAGTGGAGGAGAATCTGTGGGTAGTCCAGGGCTTGCTGGTGGTCGAGTGGCTGGTGTATGTCCTCTTGCAAATCTTGGCAACACCTGCTTCCTCAACTCGGTTCTCTATGCCCTCAGATTTTTGCCAGGCTTTACTCATGACTTACATCATCTACACACACATTTGCAAGCTGCAAGGTATGAACTCTATTTTGTACGTTACTTTAATTCTCTTTCAGACTGCAACTTCACCTTTGAGCGGAAGATCTTTGCAGCAGTTAAACAGATGATAGAAATGAAAATATGTGAATACAGGGAATAGGATAATATTAGAATTTATTTAAGTAGACATGAACCAGCAAAATTATATTGATCATGTTCCACATTTATAAAGTATCACATGCAAGTTTTTGTCTATGAGATTTGAGCAGAACCTTATACGAGATGTTATGGATTATTATTTGTAGTAAAACAATATTTTTATGATGAATCTATAGGTACCAAAACACTTGATAAGTCACCCTGAGCTTTTGTTTTAAATCTGGTGGTTCACAATAATCTCAAATTTCTTATGACAATTTGTAGTATGATTACAACACTTAGTGAATTCTATGTTTTTCTCATAAATAAATTTTATCTCTAGCTGTGTTTCTGTTGCTGATATCCTAGTGATAAGTTTGGTTTTTCTCATATTAATTTGCATTTCTAGCTGTGTTTCTGTTGCTGATATCCTAGTGATAAGTTTGGTTTTTCTCATATTAATTTTTATCTCTAGCTGTGTTTCTGTTGCTGATATCATAGGGATAAGTTTTGTTTTTCTCATAATAATTTTTATTTCTAGCTGTGTTTCTGTTGATGATATCCTAATGATAAATTTGATCCACCAGAGGTGAAGGTGACGAGTCAGTACAACACCGAGTGCAGTTCTTGTCTGAACTGCACTCGGTGTTTGCCCAGCTGGCAAAAGAAGAGAGCAATGTCACTGAGGGCAAGAGACTTCCTGCTCTACAACCCTACCCATTCCTACAGGCTCTTAGGTATTGCTTCTAAAGATTAAGTCTTTAATTTTTGCACTATTTTTCTCCGTTTCCTCCATCATAATTCTTATTGGTTATTTAATGTGCCACCAATTTCCAGTTTGTGTGTTTGTGGCAATTACAAGCCCTGGTTTGTGGAAGAGCTCTGAAGCGGTCAATTTACTGTTTATTTAATTGATTGTAATCAGATATTTATGGAACAATGTGGGGACTCTGATTTCCATCTGTTGAACCTATCTAAAAATAGTTGATTGTTTTCTGTCATAGATTGCCTTAGTAAGTTTATTGCTATGTTGCAGAGTTGTGAACCCGATGTTTGAAGGAAACCGTCAGCAGGATGCACACGAGTTACTGCACTGTTTATTAGACCAGCTCTGTCATTTACCACAAGATCTTGTCAAGCGGGATGCTGTTGTCAAGAACCTCTCCAACAACGCTTCCTTACTGTCGCCACGCCCTTCCTCTCCTCCTCACAAGAAGGCCAGGCGACGTTCTGAGCGAATACAAGCTCTTGAAGAAGACAACAGCAAGGTTAGAAAAGTCGTCTTTTGCCTCGTAGCTTAACGCATAGTGAAATGCAGTAGGGATAATGTATGAACAAGTTAACTTCAGAGTGGCAGATAGGACGTCTTTGTTGGCCTTCCCTATTGTGTCCTATAAGTAAACCTGTAAGTATCCTTAACGCCAGCATCAACGCACTTAAGATATTAAACAAAATCTTCAAGTGGACCAGAAAATTATGAATGAACTCATTTCTAAAGTCTCTCACCTCCATAGTGAATTTTGGCGATATATACGTACCTATTGGAAATTTGTACCATTGCTTATAGTAGAATTATAGAACGAATTTTTTCTCGTCTACAAACCTTTTGTCAGCGTTACTGCTGATGTCACTGTGAATAATGGCAGAAATATTGTATGGCAGGCTGTGGACGTTGTGGGCAGCAAGTTCGTTGGACGGATGTGCCTGGAGACTTGCTGCTCTGAGTGCGAGAAAGTCACGGGCAGGGAAGAGACTTTCCTTGAAGTTTGTGTTCCTGTTAAAACTAAAGCCGACTTTGATGGTGAGTAATAACTATCATTAAATGCGACAGAAATTTATATATGTGTCAAAAAGCAGAACGCCTACGCGTTCATTTTGTTTGTGAACGTGTCCTTAACTGTTTGGGTAACTTTGCCATGCGATTTAGTAATACATTCCACTGCTGTGAATAGCTGTCCGTTGGGTGTAAATTATTTTGTATAACTTTGCCACAGATGATGAGCCGTCAAGTGGTACAAATATTCAATCGTGGTATTCAATCACAAATATTCAATTATGGTATTCAATCTAACGTTATCTCAGATGACGAACCGCCAAGCGAATGTGAAGTATTCATGTCGGCGCTGTGCGAGGAAGAATGTTTACAAGGCAACAACAAGTATTGGTGCGATGCTTGCAGCCACCACAATGAGGCGCGCCGCAGTGTGCACTACCCGCAACTACCTCATCATCTTCTCATACACGTCAAGCGCTTCTCTTCATACAGCAGGTATACTAACTAGTACAAGAAGTTCCTTCTTCTCATACACGTCAAGCGCTTCTCTTCATACAGCAGGTATACCAACTCGTACAAGAAGTTCCTTCTTCTCATACACGTCAAGCGCTTCTCTTCATACAGCAGGTATACCAACTCGTACAAGAAGTTTCTTCTTCTCATACACGTCAAGCGCTTCTCTTCATACAACAGGTATACTAACTCCTACAAAAAGTTCCTTCTTTTCTATACTTGTCTACCAATTCTCTTCATACAGCAGGTATACTAACTCGTCAAACTAATTCCTTCATCTCTGCTGGTTTCTCCCCAGCTCTCGTCTTCAAAATTCAAATTAGTCAAAATTTTTTCACCTCATCATATCCTGAACTATTCTTCATGGCATACTATTTTTAGTCGTGATCTTTTGGTTTGCTCTGATATTCAAGCATAATTTTGTTGCTTATCCTCATTTCTAACTATTACCCGTATTATTATTATTCAATATTGTTGTTAATAACTAAGCGGTCTAATCCTACTGATTTTGAAGAACTTGCCACCCACTCAGCTGTTCACCAAGTATTTGGTAATGTCAATTCTCCGAGAGTGCTTGCGAGGAGGATGGAAGGAAAGGAGTCTGAATATTTCTTGTTTAAACTTAGAAATATTTTTCTTTTACGAGCATGCCAGCTTTTCGACGTAGTTAATGTGTGGATGGATAGCAGAAATATAAATCTTGTATAATCTCGGCAATTTAAAGCACAACTCATTTATTGGGCAGAAACATGTACACCTCTAAGTGCAGCGACGCGATGCCGGCGCCTCTGCATCTCGCCTGCTTCTGCCGCACTTGTCTGGAGACGCAATTGCATCAACAGATCAATTCTTCCTACCATTCCATTGTTAATTCAAGCACTGAGATGAACGCTAATAATTCCGGAACAAAGAGTAAAGTTTCGTCATCTATTAGATCTTCAGCCGGTAACAAACAAGCTAAAGATGCCACGACTCACCTTCCTTATGAACTTTCTGCTATGGTGTGTCATCTTGGAGCCTCTCTGTCCTCAGGTGTGCTTAGAAAAAAGGCTTTTAAAATTCTCGCCTTTCTATCTTTTTGTACTGATTACTTTAAGTTCCTATGTGAAATTTGCAAGCTATATATAATTGGAACGTAAGCGTAAAATGGTTATAGGTAGTAAATACGTCAGCTTAGATTTTTATTATTGCTATTCACGGTTCTAGTTTATGTATCTTAGAGGTTAATCTTTATTTTTTGTATGATGTGCTTATTTGTCACTGAAGTATAAAATTATTTTCTCCAGCTTATTAATAGTAATATGTACAAAGATGTTACTCTCAAAAAATTATTGTCCCTTAGTAAATGCGCCTTGTTGATTTTCAAATCAAGCTACTCAAAATAAATAATTAATTAAAACAGGAGAGATTGTGGTGTTGAGGCGATTATGCACAGTTATGGTTGATGCCAGCCTCTCTTGTATACCTAGATCAGATCACGTGTCATGTGCTTGGTGTCAGCTTATATTCTCTCCCAATTTTCCGATATTTTTTGCTACTTGGAAACTCGAAAGCCTTACCTCTACCGAGTTTGAGGTCTTCCACTGTTCTCGGTGTATTTTTTCTCTCAAGTTCTTAACGTTTGCTACCCAATGACACGTTTAAAATTATTTTAATCTGCGAGTGTTGTTTTTACTCTGAGGTTACTATTTTCTAATACTAATACATACCTCTCAAATGCGCGTCAGCCCTGACCGCAGTTTCAGTGAGTTTCCATACAGATTTTTATTACCGAGTTCTTTGATTTTCTCAGGTCACTACATGACTTACGTGCGCGTCAGTCCTGATCGCAGTTTAGTGCGTATTCATACAGATTTTTATTACCGAGTTCTTTGATTTTCTCAGGTCACTACATGACTTACGTGCGCGTCAGCCCTGAGTTGTCATCAGCCTGTGTAGACCAACACGGCTGCGTGGGAGGAGATTACGCCCCCGCTGCCCCCACGGCAGACGCAGCGCCGCCTGCTAATGGCAGTCACGCCGGCATCAGCGCGGCCTCAGTGCCTGCTGACTCCAGCGAGTGTTTGTGGGGCGACTGTTGTGCTCTCAAGCTCGACCAAATTCTGCCTCAGTTCTCCGCCACGTCACTCACTAACGGTTACGCGTCTGGTCAGTCAAGTTCTCGCCTCAAGTCAGTGTTCTGATCTGAATGTCAAGTTTCATATAATGTCCTCAATTGTCCATTTAATACTATTCTTCAGTAGCAGAGAAAACTACTCGCTTCTGAGGTATTCAGTATTCAGAATATTTTAACAAATTTCGAGTGGTGAGGAATTAATGTTCATTGCATTGCCTATCTTACTTTGGGCGTTCTTGTTTTTGACGTATATTTTAAATTGGTATTTTTATCTTAAATGTAGTACATTGCTTCAAATTATGTTATTCTGGCAGGCCCAAGTTGCCTCATTTGGCATTAAGCAACCAAACCTTGACCGAAAGTCAATCTCTATTTAAATTACCCCGTTAAACAATCCCGTGTTATGGTTGTTGGCATAGTAAAGACTACAGGAGGTTGAGTCATACACTTAAAACTAGCTTCTTATAGCAATAAATACCCTATGGACGTTACATTTCCAGAATAGCTATGAGCGTTTTTGTAACTGAAAGTATTTTTGGTCACATGTCGAACTCTTAACCTGTTCTTGTTGGCAGACGTTGAAGCTAAAAGCAGTCAACACAAGTCTACCAATAAAGGCGCTTTTACTGAAGGAAGAAACAAGCAGCTGGGCAAGAGCAACAGTAAAGCCATCGCCAGCAACGCAGCATCTGCGTCAGGATTTTGGCTTGAATGTGATGACGAAAAAATTAAAATGGTCACTGCAGCTGAAGTGCTCGACAGAATGAAGGGCACTCTCATCACACCCTATCTTCTCTTTTACTCGAGAATATCCATCAATTCTTGCTAACCTCAGCAATTACATAGCTTGAGCTTCTAAGCGAATGCTAGGTGAATATGCAGTTTTTTCTTGTCCCAATGTGACATGTCTAATAGTGTTCCTTTTTCCACTGGTCTTCAGAGCGATTTTTCGATGACATTATCATCTGTACAGAGCAATCTTTAAGTTCTCATTGACAAGTTCACGATGCTGACTATTTCGAAATGATTTTATTTGCACATATTTGAAGAAATTATTTTTTAGCGTTAAAAAATTGGAAGCAAGTGCAGACTTGTGCACAGTAACTTAGAGTAGGTATAATGTGCTCTCCTATTTGGTATGAAACTAAAGAATTAAAAATTGACTAATATTTATTATGCTGACTGTAGGTATGATACTGAAGTGTGCTATCAAAAGCTTGAAGCCAATTTAGCTTCACAATAGGATGGATATCGAATGGAAGTTTTGTGGAATATCGTTGTGCTTTTGCTAAACAAAATTTTTTATGAGGTTCTAATGAAGATTACAAATTTGTTGTCAGAAAATTTGGTATTTTACATTTTAACTAAATCACGAGAATCATAGCAACCTCCTAAAAGACCTCTCTCGGAAACGTTTCATGTGACGATTTGTAGTGGGGCTATAGTAAGCAGATGTGATTAAAAATATTCTATTTGCGGCAGAAAAAAGTTATTTAAACATTATACTCAAGTTTGACACCTCAGAGAATTATGATCAAGTTAAGATTTATTGCTACATTCAACTGTAGTCCTGCTGAAGTCCTTGAATCTTGTCTGAAATTCCTCGTGTTTTGTCCTCGAAAATGAACCTCCGTTTTCGAATGTTTTAATATGTAGCTCATGTTCATCTGGATAGAGGGCATGCTAAATAAAAAGGAGTTTTTTTTTCATGCTCGCTGCTCAGCACAAAACTCCTATTTTCTATGGTGGGAGAAAGTTACTAACTTCAACTTCCTGTCAGGCATGAAAACGTTTGTGTTTTTGTCTTACTTTCTTTTCTTCCATTGTAATCACTGTAAGGACATTTCTGCCTGTTGCCGTTATATTAATTTTTTTAAGTAGGCGAATAAATCACGTGCTTGTTCTGTCTTTAATGGCAGCCGGTAAATAATCTTTTTTTTTCTTCAAGTGAATCTATCTTCACAATCTTCTCCGACTTATTTGATCGCTTTGACAATCGTTCGGTAGTGTGAAAAATGTCCATATTGCTTTTAAATTTTCTCAAATATTTAATGTGTATCAATGTGATTGATCTTATGAACATAGTTTTTATTGAAAAGCTGTCTCCTCTAATTCTGATTGGTCATCTTCATTACATTCAGCTTATTTATACCGTGTGTTGCTCTTCATTATTCTTCACCTGCCCTATAATTCGATACATCCGCGCTGTTTTAGAATCATAGATAAGTCATCAATGCCGAGATCTTCATACATGGGATAGTTTGTCCTGATTGATTTGACTTCATTTTGAAGGGGCCTCGTCAAATTAGTCAGTTGCACTACAAAGAAGCTGATCAATTGTTCTGTCTCCCGTGGAGGAATTAGTTAAATTGTCATCGGCATGGACGAGGTTTCGTAGGCGCCACAATCAAAGGGAACACACAAATAAAACATTCTTGTATTGTACAAATATATATATTTCTGCCGTTTAAATTTATGGACAAATTTTTGGTTGTAATTTGCAAGTAAATTGAGTGCGGTAATTTTCATAATATTCTACTCTTTCATATCTCTTCTTAACGAAGAATGTGTAAGACTGCTGGCAAGAAATACTTCGATCGCAATTAACCACGCATATAATCAATGCTTTCTGATTACCTGCCAGTGCCCCAACGAAAACAAAAATTATTCACGCTGACGAACTTGAATTAGTAATAGAGGAATATATATATAGCAAGAGGAAACTTATGATCTGATGCTACTCGTTTTAAAAGCGTTTCTCTGATAACTTAGCTGCACGAGAACTAGAAACGGGCATCAGTTCCTGAAGATTGTTAATTTTAGGATAATTTTCAATCATCAGTCGGCATGTTTGCGAGAAGTTGAAGATGTCTTATTTAGGTCCTAATACAGGATGGACTAATGTAGGCTAGAACACAACTTGACAAGTAGGACTGTACGGCAAGATAAGCATTATATTCCGTGTTCTAAATCTACTTCAGAGGCTAAACAACATTAGGTACAAGCAGACGAGAGGTGATTTTAGCTGTTATAAGCGTGACTTTAACTATGAGCTACGTACTGCGTTACTGTATATTTAAAGGGTAATATTGCGCATGTAGTTGAAGCGTAATTTAGACTTGGCAGAAGAAACCATCAGTGTATGCTGGGCCGCAAAGAGCAGATGATTTCTGCAGGTCAAAAATGTCGAACCTCCCACGCGACAAGAAACTTAGCATCCAAACCTAAACGCTTCTGAATATTTTTGATTAGAATAAATGTTATTCCACATGAAAAAAACTCATCTTATACTACCCAACATGCTCAATTCATATCAAATCCAATAATAACGCTAATAATGTATTTTTTTAACACGATAAATTGACCACACTTAACGAGATATATTATAAGAAATCATAATCTCCAAGTGACATTCAAATTAACACCTTAACAACATAAAATTCATCTAAGGAAACAATTGGAATGCAACTTTTCACGTTCCATTTTTTCTGGAGTACTGATGAAAAAATCTTCGGCACAGCGCACAATCATAACAAAGGATAACATTTTTCTCTCTCTTAACAAACTGCGCCGCTTAAAAATGTTTTGAGACAGCAGGATTAGTGATGAATAGTCACCCTAATGGAACTGTAATAATTGACATCCACCTACAAAAAAATAACTAAAATGACAGACAAGAGCCGATTATGATTTATCATTTATAACAGAGGTACTGGTAAAGTTATCTTGAGGAACTCTGTAATGCGGTCAACTGCAAGTTTTTGAAAATCTCAAAGCAGAAACTACATCTGCGGACCCTTCAATTCATCTCTTATATTTCATAATTATAAATCATTACAAATCTTCATGGACCGATTTTGTCGGAATTATCTTTAAGTAAGCATCATATATATTATTATCTCGTGCGAATGCAAATTGGAAGTAGTGCACCAGACAACGTGTGTTCCATTCACACTGTGTGACACAAGGCAGTTCGGCAACAGGCACCTTCGGCTGGCTACCAAGAACTCGTCAATACAGTCAAAATAATCAACAAAAATAGAAAGGTAAGCATTGAATTCACGTACCTAATAAGAGTGCTATAGAATAGAAGTGTCGGCGCTGAAGAAATAGGCCCAAGGCCTGTTGCCGATTCTTGAATTTTTCGTGACTTGATTCACAAGGGATCCGGCCTTTGGAACCCGATCTTTCCATAACTGACTATTGATTGAGATAGCTGCTGGACTTATTGCCTGGTCCGTAATTTGCTAACGTGAAATATAACTTTGTTGAAACAAACCAGATGACTTAACGAGTCAAAGAATTTGATGAACTCAAAGAGACAAGTGCACACGTTTTACGTACTCGTACCTTGCTGTAGAAAAAATTATTCCGTATGTTACGAGATTCTTTACATGTATTAAGAGATATTGGATAATCTTTCACTTGTTACGAACACGTAAAGAACGAACGCATCGGGCGACCCTGCTGGAGGCACCAGCGAATAGTGTTAAATGGCTACGGCGTTATTCTTTCTAGAGGAAATCTAAAAAGCGGGTCTCATTATATGTAATCCCGTTGACATTGTATGGGCTGAAACAATACATTACCTTGGACATCATTGGGAAATTTTGAATTAGCCGCTCATTTAGCAATTGCCTAAGTTTCAGAAAGCTTTTATGTTGGAACTTAATAGGGAATCCAAACGAACATATTCACTGAGCGAATTTAGATACTACTATATAATTCTACGGATCTTTGATACCATGCCTAACATCCCGGAATGTGGACTGATCCAATTAAATTCAGTGCGATGGAGATTAGTATCATGGAAGCATGTCGAGTTCAATTGCAGTCACTGCTCAAGACAAACATGATGTTCCACTGAAGAAGAAGGCACTCGTTATCTTGCAGGAACTTTTGATGGCCAACAGAGGAATTACTTGAGGAACTTGATGGACATTTTCTGCTCGACATCGGTGCGCTCGAGGATCGTACAGAACTCCTGGAAGGTGATCATTTGGTTGTTGTCCACGTCCGCCTCGAGCATCGTGCGCTCCGCGATGCTGATCAGCTGATCCTCGCTGCCAAGAAATAAGCGTTAGTCTTGCACATGTGCTTCAGGGATATGATGGACATTTTGCTAGAAGAAAAAACATTCATACTTGTAAATCGAGAAATCAATCAAATTTCCTTGATGTTTTACTCCTGTTACCTCAATCCACCATCATGTGCAACACCAACCTGATGTTCTCCCCCACCATCATGTGCAACACCCACCTGATGTTCTCCCCCACCATCATGTGCAACACCCACCTGATGTTCTCCCCCACCATCATGTGCAACACCCACCTGATGTTCTCCCCCACCATCATGTGCAACACCCACCTGATGTTCTCCCCCACCATCATGTGCAACACCCACCTGATGTTCTCCCCCACCATCATGTGCAACACGGCCAAAACTTCGTCACGTGTGATGCTGCCGTCGTCGTCCAAGTCGTACATCTTGAAGGCAACTGCATAAAACAATAATTTGTATTAAAATTAATTGTGAAGAACCGATTTTTCTATTTTAGTATCTACCAATCACATTTACTATTCCTACGACGTCTAGCATTCACGAATAGATAACAAGATATGATACGGACGAATTTCAATTGAGAATGAAAAAGGAATTCTTTGTCATTTTAATGACGAGAAAAATCTATGATACAACTTCGTCTGCATGGGATTTTCAAGAGAGTCAGTTGGAGTAAGAATGCTCGTGGACTCAGCATACTGTGACACTTTTCATTTTAACTGCTCAATTTATGCATTTAATTATTTATAAATTGTCAAACATTATCATAAATTTTTACATGATTCTTGAAAAGAAGTACCTAATAAAATCTTTAAAAATATTAGATTATGCAGTAAAAAATTTTCAACTGAATAATTCGAACGTGACGCAAGGCTAGGCTTGTTAAAAAGCTGTCAGATGAAGCCAGCGCGTTCAGCATTGAGATTCAAAACATTTAGCTTGAAAGTGCAAATTCAAGGCAAGAAAATGAGTTTGGCATTTATTTTTGCAGGTCACGACAGCAGCGAATTACAAACCAGATCACGTCGTTCGTTGCGACGTTAAGAGTTCATATATTCACAGGCATGACATGTCTCAATTTGCAAGAGGTGCGAGACTCGCTCTCACATTCTGCTCGCTCGATATTAAGACATGCCGGTAAGGTCAGAGCCACGAGTTATTTAATCCAATCCACGAAAAAGGTTATACATGAACGACGTGAAGAAAATATAAAAGATGTAAAAATAGAAGAAAGACGTAAAAAGGGACACGAGACGAGAAAATTGGCCACAGATGTAAAAAAAAAGCAAGACAAGTTTTAAAAAATGTCAATAAAAAGCAAGATGGACGTCAAACGCGAAATTACGCACGACACGAAAATGAAGGCGAGACGTAAAAAGAAACGAGAAATGTGTAGTAAAGAACATAGCTAAAATTGCAGAGAGATTCATCCGAACCACCAATAAATGTGACAACATATTAGCTTATCCATCATGTTTGTTTTAAGCTCAAGTTAGTTAAGTTAAGATGATAAATTACCTATCTTCCAAGCCTCAGTTATCGACGTCTGCGTGGGGACCTCATTGAAGTATACAAGTATACTNCTCCCTGATAGCATCGTTGACGCTCCGAGTATGAACGCCTTCAAGAACAGGCTAGATAAAGTCAGTTAAAGTAAAGTAACAGATATCGTAAGTTTGGAAAAAATCCGGTAAAATTACCAGTTTTTAGGTCCCCTGTAAATATGACGAGAAAAGTAGGTACAAGAATGAGCAGCAGGCCCAGGGCCAATTTTTCCAACGCCGACAACACCATGATATGTTACTATGTTATGTTAATATGGTTCATAAGAAATGTAATTTTACTACTCTTAGGCGCAATTAGGCTGGTATGTGGGAAGCACCAAGAAATCTTGAATAAGATTTTTTCAAGAAGTCAAGAGTTATAATAAAGGATAAATCTGAGCAATTCAAGCACCTCAATAATGCAGAGGGTACTAAGACTTCGTATTGTCAACAAGGTAACACGTCATCGGTCGAGATTTTATTTACTACTAAAAACTCTGCTCCAGAATATCACGAGTAACATGAATATCATAATTAATTCACAAAATAATAGGGCGAATCATGGGTAAAATAAACAGAAGGTACGTAATTGTTTTATCCCCCTTGATATTTCCAATAAACTTCTTCTTAAAGAAACTATTCTAGTTAACCCAACTAAACTTAAGTTTATCGCATTTAATATCAATAAATACAAATTTTATGGATAATACCTACTCTTGAAGTTACCCCGAAAAATCATGTTAATTGGGGCGAGTATTAAGATAAAGTCTTAACTGCGTAGCGACAATAACTGTCTGGAGTAGAGGCACCTCCTGCCTCATAAAACACAAGTAGCTTTATAGAATTAACGTTAGTTTAGATATAACTCATTAAATGATCAGTTATAAGACCACATGTAAGACAGTTACGGACAAAGCAAGAATCGACGACAGACCTAACTTGGGCTAGTCTTCAAGGCCGTACCCACGCAGGGAAATAAGAAAGAGTTTATACAAATAGCGAGGCATATTTTCCGCATGTCTGCGTCATCCTGACCGAGTTAAACATTGAAAAATGTCGTATCCTAGCTATATCTGCTCACTGCTTGTGCTGTGGGTATGATAATGTACCAGTATTTGGACAATGCCCCAGTCATTTGCCCGAGTATTATATGTACTCACATCGCAGCTTCTCCTCGCGGCTGTTGAGTTTGTTCTCCTGGTTGCGCTTGATGGGGCGGAAGTGAGCCAACACGCGCACGAACTGCTTGAAGTTCACCCAGCAATCAGAGGTGTGGGGTGCTCGTCTTGCAGAAGTTGCTATTAAATTCTTGAAGATTACCTAAACATGATAAATTAATTAATAAAGAATATGAGGGACGATAATACACAGTCTAATCAGCAATAACAGGAAAGTTGCTCCTGCGACAGCGACTCGACTGCTCGATACCCGGAAAATAAATAAAGGTGAAGACCGGTTCATTGATGAAGACGAAAACCGGTTCATTGACGTAGGTACCGGTACGTTTTCAACACGGCCGGTCTGAGTAAGAAATTTAAAACATTAACAAATTGCATTCATTACAATAAGTAATCATACAATGAAGGTAATAGAAATATCATAGTATCTTAGAGAATGGTAGAATCATCATGCAGTAAAATAAAGCTACTGTATAATAACGATTTTTGACTACATTTGAGTTATTACGATTGGAACATTTTACGTTTCTCCAAGTTTAAAATTACGATTATTTTATTTGCGATTTTTATCTATTGATTTGACCTGTACCTAGTCATAGTATAACACATATAAGCGATTATCATCGACGAAGTAAATATCATGTAATGGGCGGTAGGAGGCATTAGCATGCTTTTTGCAGTCGATCAATGAAGACATCGGCAGTCNCCGCTCCCGCTACTGAAAAAGTAGCGGCCGCTACATGTAGCGCGCTACTGCCCACCTCTGGTTAAGAGGCCGCGGACAATATCAACTTCCTTAGATATGCGCTGCACACCGAGCTCCTGGGGCTTCGTATCAGACGCACCACAAATAATACATCAATTACTAGGAAGAGACGTGCAGTGAACCAGTCGATGTCGTGTATCTGAACGCGTAGTGTAACGTATCAACAGCACTTGAGGCATCTCTATACACGCCGAACTGAGACTCCGTATCACATGTAACATGCAAATTATTAACAGCATAGAGAAAGTTATTTAGTCTTCACACAGAGTACATGCATGCTCATAGTTTTATGCCGGTCGTATCCATATTTCATGTATGAACGGCACTCGGTAAGGGAGCTTTATATTCAAGCCTAGCCTTATAAAGACAAAAATATTCGATTTTTCATCATTGTAATCTCCACTATTTCACTTTCCTAATGTTGCAAAATTTTTACAGCATATTAGAAATAATTAAAATGCTTATTGCGGCCTATGTGTTGCAAATATTGCCAAAAAACATTAAGTAACGAGGTAAAAAAGTTGAAGAGCATCCTTGTGAAGAGAACTGAAGCCTTGGAATATACGGAGGTGAGGAGGTTCCGTTGCGCCAAGGCCGTGTGACGACAGCACCTCGTGTACAAATGTTGCGCTCGCCAGCACTCCTTCGTTCACGTTAATTACATCAGCAAGTGAATTGAGTTGCTGATCCTTCCGATTACTGGAACTTCGACGCACGCAATAAGCGCTACAAAGAAGTGCACTCGTATTAAACATATTTTGTTGAATACCAAAGAGTATTTTTAGATGTAAACAGTTTTATAACAGTATTTCTCAGTTTGGCAAATTAATTAACGAATGAGTTGATTTCTGAATTTTAACAATTACACCAAATTTTTCCACATCAAGTACTATGTTAAAATTTCAAGTGCTGCGCTTCAAACCTTCGTTTTAACTGAGCAGGAATAATGTCCATTCGCATCGTCGTAATGTTACCATAAAATTTCCCACGTAAACCTCAGGTTCAAACTTTTAAATCCAGCGTTAAGTCTAATACCTACGCCGAATTAAGAAGCACAAGAGGAAAGTCGTTTTAATGAGAAATATTCGCTGGTCTTCAAAGAAACCTGCATTAAAAACACACTTCAGCCTATTATTAATAGTATTCGATATTGGAGCAAATACAAAGAAATAGAAAGTCATCTAGTCAAGCTGAGACGGTCTTCCTTTTGATGTGGACAGAAATGCGTATATAGGCAGTCGTCATGCAGAAAATATATGAGTCGCCACCTTGTTCTTCAGAACATGTCGAATGTATTAGAAAGTTAACATGAATGTACAGCAGAGATATGGACAAACAGCTTTCTTCTATTGCAATGCAATAGACACAGTATAGCAACACTTCACACTGCAGGCAAGCATGCAAGGCATGCTCACACATACAGATCACCAGGGAGTAACTGACATTATTAAATGAACGCGCTGCTTCAGAAGTAAAAACTGTTAGCAATGTATACACTATCCGGCATTGCCACATTAAACGGTATTGATTTTCTTGTATAGTAGATTCCATTCATCTGTTTTTTATACAATGAAATAACTATTATCCTAGAAACAATTACTGCTATGAGATTTTCGAGGCTAATTGGAAAGCATAGGTACTTTCAAATCTTGACTTCCGAGACGTTATACAAATGACAGAAACTGAAACACAGTTCCTTTACACTAACATTTAACATTCCATGAAAATTAGGGATACTTCAGTTAAAACACACGTTAGATTAATAATTAATTCATATCGATGTGTATTTGGCACGATGGATGATATCATTCTCGTCTTTCTTGGCAATGTTTAAAAATTTTTTAGCTCGCAAGAGAATGTGATAAACATACAAATGTGACAGAGGTGGTAAGATCGTTAGGCAATGCCTGGTGATACAGAGGCAGTCTTGTGAAAGGCAGCTGTACACCAGAATAAATGATGGTGCCTGCAACATTCTGGCAGAAAGCTTATTACTTTACAGAAACATCAGTATTTTTATACACAGTAGACTTTAGTTCCACTTACATTTGTTACATCTCGATAGGATTTTACACGCAAAGAATTTAATACTTACATGGCTTATCCTCTTAAAAATAATGCAACTTGAGCTGTTGACAACACTCAACTACTCATATCATCAAATAAGTAATGAATAATTCAGAATTTACCTGGAAGAAGGCGTGAACAATCCGGTCCCCCAGAGGATTGATGGCTAATTCTGGAATTCGGAGGAAATCCTCCCTAGAGAGGCTACCAGAATTGCCTTTATCGAGACTAGTGAAGCGACTGTAGAGACGCTCAATTTGGCTCGCAGAAACTGCAACAAAACAATAACAATATATTATACAAAATATCTTGATAATCAAATAGCCAAGTAATGTAATGATATTTTCCTAGTATAAGAAAGTATATAAATTAGCACTTCTTGTTTGAAACGATGCAACCATTGTTTATAAGACGTGACCACATATAGCGGCGTAGCCGTCTTCTGCTGGTCGCACCTTCGTCTTCATAATTGTTGCCAGAGTCGGCCTATAACCCGGTCACGGTTTCCATCCGACGTCCTGTCATCCGACGATGGATGACAGGATACCTGGACCTACTGACACTAAATTGTTCCATCAGGTACAGGTTATGAACACACAAGTAATTTATAAATAACAGTATAGAAATAAAGTTTTGTTACTTGTTTATAAAGCCAAGTTATAAGCTTGATTTCATATGGATGAATTTAGGACATGCACAAGATGAGGGCAAACAATTCAGTGTAAGTTCTACAAAGACTTGGTAGCATTGCTCAAGCTAAGCTGCTAGTGAGTGGTACCTTGCAACGATTGTACAGAATTGATAGGCACAAAACACACGTAAATTATACCATAATACTGCAATTTGCTTGTATTATTAGGGATAAATAATGAAGCCAATATTGGGTGTGCATGTGAAAATGTTAGAATTTGGTCTGTCTCTCTAACAAAGGATATTTTGTGTTATCATGCGGTGGCTTCCTCAAGGCTTTCTTCTTCCTATTATAGATCAAAAGTTTGATTTGGTCATTTCCTGTAGTGCTATGAAATTACTTTGACTAATTGACAGCAGGACTCCATCTTTGTTAGTCCATGCTGTTCTTCTGGATCCACAAGTGACTCAAAACCAAACTTTAAACCTACAGACAAATTCTGGTAAACAAAGGGTATGAATACAAGTGAAATGGTCTACACTAGAATTTCAAACTTTTGATCAGGCCAAAAGCAAGATAACAACAATAAGCGCCAATCAGGAATATCACAAATATCTACTACCAAAAAATGATAAAGTGTTTACAAGGTAAATGGAAGAGCATTGCAGGCAATGATGAAAAAGTACTACCAAATCAATCATTTGATCAATTAAAAAAAAATAATAAATCAAAAACCTTGTTCTAAAAAATAATAATGATATCTGCCAGAAACAAATGTGGTTTCTAAATTTTATTGCAATAAAGATTATGGAGGCATTGAAAAAATTTTTATTTGGAACAATCAACATAAGCACCCAACACACTTGCCCTCTGCTATCTATAAAGCCAAACAGGTTTGGAATCTTCCTACTTATTAATGAAAACTTGTGACTCTTAAGTAAAAATTTTTGAATAAATTTGGAATTTCCTGGCCTGATCTTGCACTTTAGTTACTAGCAGTAAGATTGAGGTCATTCATCTGAGGGAATCTTGTGGCTCCAAAAATGGCAGAAAAGCTCCAGTTGCGTCTTGAAAGGTACTAGATACAAGTCAAATTATAATTTTAAGAGCCATGAGACCTTCTCCAAAAGAATTATCTCATCATTTCATCACACAATTGATTGGCAATAGCTAAATATTTTGACTAAGCCATGTTTGCCAGTAGCTAAATCTTAACCACTGTTCCACTTGGCCACTTACCAATATTGCCCTTAATTTCAATAATTTTTCAAGGGACTCAAATTTCTAACTTGCCGTTACAATCTTGGTAATGTTAACTATTTGGATTCCATTAAATGGGGTAATACAGGACAGGCAGGGTAATAAGGGAAAGTCCTCTGACATTTGGTATAAATGTTGCAGCAGCTAAACCAATCAAAATATTGCAAACTAAAAATAGTGGTGTAAAGTTCAACATTTTTCCTATCTATGTAGCATAAAGCAAGTTAAGAATAATACATTTACTGCCTCTAAATCACCGGAAAAAGTGTGTAAAGCGAGATTTTGGAAAAGTACCTCTGCTATGGTCTGTGGCAAAAAAATATTTGCTGTATTGAAAATATTTATTTGCCTTGCATAAAAGTTGCTGGTGTTGGCTAAAAAACGTGATTGACGGAATTTGCGTATCATTAAAAAAAATTGCAGCCATTTCCACATGACAGGGTAATAAGGAACACCACACGGTGTAATAAGGGACACCCTTAAAATGCATTTACAGTAGAACTTCAGTTAGCAGAGGCTCCAGTTAACTAAAAAATCAATTACCAACAAAAATATTTCATTACATTTACCTCGCTCAGCCAAAAAAATTTTATTCAACAAAAATTAATGCACCATTGCTCATCACAAAATTGTGCATAGAGTGTCATAGAAGTAATTATGCACCAGGCAACATAGAATGAGAAGAAATTAACCTTAACAATGATTTATCTCTCCAAAATATATGATGGTTGTCATTTAAATATTCCTTTCTGTTTCAGGTATGTTTTAACAATTTTTTTTTTTTTGTTATACTGAATTCACTTGACCCAATTAAAACGGTGTGAAATTACAAACCATACTGTAAGCTTACAGATACAGAAGAAATGCTGCATGGCTGCTGATATGAAGCTTGCAGAGGACAAGGTCGTTGTAAATGCACAATGGCATGTCCACAGCTACGGTAATATCACATCAATAATATGATAATGAATGGATATGGTAATATCATATAAATGAAGGAAAAAACAACTAATGTCATTTATTCTACATCTACATCATCTACAAAGGACGAGGAGGGCTTCAGAGTACTGTTAGTAATGGATGAGTACACTTTGCATGCTTCAAACATTTTGAAATTGATTTTTATTTCATGTGTCTCAGATTACCCCATTCCCAGGCATCATTTGGGACACTTTTATTTAGCGTCTGGCACCTTATGATGTTGCATTGCAAGAGTTTCACTATTGAGTCTAAGTTTTACAGCACTCTGCCTTCCCTCAGAACCATCTGCCTAGCTCTACTCCTGCTTACTTGTGTGCAGCATGCGGCATCTCATTTAGTGGTGATGAGCTCCTGCCTAAGCACGAGACGAGATGTGTAGCTAATTCATTGCCTAGGAAGTCTGTTCATTCATTGTCCATATCAAGTCTTTGTTTCATTGTGTCTTGTGTTAGTGATTATTTGATCTTGACAAACCTGGTATGCCCATTGTGATATGGAATAGTAGTTTTTTGGACTTGTCTTTGTTTTACTTAGTGTCAGCCATCGTCCTGTAACCAAATCTCCATTTTCTTTCTATCCAGACTTGAGAAACTTTGATGATGATTCAATGTAACAGTTCATTTTTACCAAACAAAACTTACAAAATAACCTTGAATTATTGATTGCTAATTTCTTGCATTAGGTAAATGTTTATGATTCAAATTAATCATAGAAGTTGTATCTCCAAAATTCCATGTTGAATTAATTACCCATAGAAGGTTCACATACAGATGCCAGCACCAGCAGCGGCAATCAAATGAACTACCTACTTTATTGTTTAGTATGTTGACTAATAATATAATAATATCATATTCTGTTTAGGTCCGGTCTCTTAAAGTGTTCCAGCAACATATTTTCCATTACTAATTATTTAAATGTATTAACATGTAGTGCAGTAAGATATTGAATTGTTTGAATTCTAAACAAAGATGGCGCGCCCACATTCAGATACCAGCGCCAGCAGTGGCAATCAAAGGAACTACTTTATTGTTTAGTATGTTTACTACTATAATAATAATAATAGGGTATTCTGTTTAGGGGGTGGATAGCTAGAGGTCAGCATAGCCCAAGTTCACAGTGCTATTCATATACCTTCCCAAGCGTAACGCAGCCTGGCATCTTCACGGCTTTCGACACAATGTGCCCACCACAACAGCGCAGTTCAGTCACAGGCTGGAGCGCATACAGGCCGGGGCCCAACTGGCCGGAGTGCAGCAGGCCCCACCGCAACAGCTACTCTTAACGTAACTTAACCTAACCTAACCTGCGCCGCCTGTTGTGGAAGGGCCTGTTGCGCTCCAGCGCTGTGGCTGTGTTGTGCAAAGCAAATTTACTGTTAGCCGGAGTTACCCACAGCTCATTGATCTGAGGCTATGAGTAGATATTGCATGCTGATGGTTGGTGTTGGGCCCAGGGCCTGTTTACGAGTCAATTTTGTTACCCATGACTGCGCTCCCCTGTTTAGGCACAGTCTCTCAAAATGTTCCAGCAACATATTTTCAATTACTAATTATTTACATTTATTTATTTGTGGTGCAGTGAAATATTGCATTGTTTGATGTCACAGTCAATGTACCACATGTTTTTATTGTTCTTGTGTTGTTGTGTGACGTCACTATGGGCCTGCCCAGCCAGCCATATGTAAACAAAGCCACAGCAGTGAAGATGGAAGCGCTTTTGCATTGCAATTGATGGTTATTTGTGAATAACATTTTTGATTGTGATATTGTAACATATTTCCGATTGTGAAATAAATTTGATTGTGATATTGATACTTGACAGTAGTGTCAAAATTTGAACTGCAAAGTTCTAACATCACGAGTTACGAGGTAAAAGACTAAAAGTGAAGGGACTGAGCAGAGCTGAAACATTGGCTGAGGCTTAACTGATGTCATTGTCATTTTTTACGTCATTGATATCATTCTGGAACCAACATAAGTAACTAAGGAATTTCCCAGTTCAAATATTTATTGATTTATTTATATCAATTTCAAAACTCCACATATTTCTAGAGGGAGTTGTGATGAGACCATGGGGTTAAACTGTCGAGTTTAGACCATTGCAACTTGCAAGAGGGGCCCAAGGGCCAAGGGCATGGGGCCTTGCAAAGGGTTAAAACCGCGGCACGGCAGTGAACCGCCATAAGTACCTCTCTTCATAGAATTCCCCTATGGTCTGACCACTCTGACATGACTGCATTACACTGCATTGACTGCAACTATGCAATCTTCATGGAGGAAACGTTTTGAGTTGACTTGTTAAGGCTATATTACTTTCTGCATGTTATTTTGGCAGGAGGTGGGAGCATTGAAGTACATATATATATTGCCCAAGTTGAAAATTTTGTGAAACAACACGTTTGCTAAGAGCAAACAGCAATTTTTTCAATCAAACAAAAATTTATGACATTAGAGTTGCAAGATTTCATATTTACTAAAATTATATGATAATATAGCCACATTATTTCAGAAAAAATTGGACTTTTCCAGCCCTGGGTTAAATTGTAATGACAACTCACAAGTTGGCAGTTGCAGGAAGTTTTGGTTCATTTCTGATGTAAATAAATGTAAATTTTACATAAGAGGGTCTTATGTAAATTTAACAAAAGACCAATCCAGTGCAATAACATTTGGACTGGAGAGTTCTTACTCAAGATTTTTCAAAGTTAATTTTAATTTTTATGTTCAACATTTCAAAATAGGTAAGGTACATGATACACTATGTCACTATTGCCATCAGTTGTACACTTGAAGTTGTTTGTACTTTCTACTTTGTAGGTAGGCCTAGCCTACTTGTATCAGACTAATCAGAGTGCAGAAATTTGAAGAAACATTGAAGAATCATGCATTGGTGAATGAAGCTAAATCATGTAAATCAAGTAATCAGTCGACATATAAGTGATATAACTGATCTATGAGACTTAACTACCAAAGAAATAAATTTAGCTTTCAAGGACATATTCGTCATTCAAAATCGCAAGAACAGCACATTGTATCAGCTTAAATAGCTAGAAAATTAAAGATTGGAATACGATAAGATCTGGCTTGTTGTGAACTTACATCCAGTGTCTGCTTGTATAGATTTTATATCTGAATCTTGAAGCATCAAGCTGTGTTTATTTCCCATATTGAACGAAGTTTTGTGCAGATAACCAACCTCCGCGACAGATCGTAAATGACTAACTTGTTCTGCAGTGAGCAGTCTGCAAGTGCACTCTGCAGGGCAGGGTTGCCACTTGCCCGATGGAGCCAAGAAAAAAAGCCAGTTTAGCTCACAAAAAGGCCAAAAACTGCCCCATTTACAATCAATATGAAAGTTTTAAATACACGGTAGTTAAAATCATTACAGCGTGCATAAACAACGAAATTTGCATCGACTACACTAAGTTTACGATCTTTATTACCGTAATTGCCATATAACAGACATAAGCCGGCAGCAGGCAGGTAATTATTAATTACACGCCGACCGTAAATAAAAACCGTATAATGCTAGATTGAAGTCATAACTCAGAGCTACGATTTTTATAATTTGATTGTCACCTAACAACTATGAAGCTTTTCCATCTCGCTAGAAAGTTGTGTCATTGACGGTAGAATGTTTGTAGGTAGTAGATAAAAATTGATTTTTTGCAAACCCATTTATGTGATAGAGTATGCAGACACTGTACGACTAAAGTGTATATTATAAGTTAATGTTATAGATTCATTAAAACTTTTAAATGCCCAGAAAATAGTATATTACCTAACATCACTGGGAGCGGACTGCTTTACCAGAAATCGAACCAAGTAGGTAATTGAAGTTATTGAACCGAGCCCAGCAGCTATCTCAAACAATCGTCAGTGATGGACGGATCGGGTTCAAAAGGCTGATCCTTTGTAAATCAAGTAACGAAAAGTACGAGAATCAGCAACAGGCCATGGCCTATTTCTTCAGTACCAATACTTATATTCTAATCCTTCCTAGTGTAGAGCAATTTGCTGAACAAATTGTCATAATAACATGTCATGATGACTGACTGAAATACTAGTCTGCATTATTCAAGTCATATTAGCAATTAACCAAATTTCAAGCAGCGTGGGAAGGATTATACCAATTCAAAGTGTAATTTCATGGTGCCTTATACCCAGAGGTGGGCAGTATCGCGCTACATGTAGCGGTAGCGGCGGCCCAGTGTTGCCAGATGGGCCTTTTTCAGGCCAAATTTCGCAAATGTGGCTTTTTTCATATGCATTGGCCTGATTAAAATCCGCGTGGCCTTTTTGTCCATTTGTGGCATTTTTTATGAAAAATGTAATTCTCGGCTTTTTTTGGTAATAATTTTGTCTTTCAATTTTATCCAAGACAAGTACACCCGAATTTAGTTTTGCCCAAAGACGAGTACACTCAAATTTTGACACTTAACTGTGTCAACACTTCGGTTTACGGGTTTAGGTGGCAACACTTTGGATGCACCATAAGACTATATCCAGTTGCCGACTCGTATTAATTAATAACATGGATGGCAGAGCTGAGAGCGCGGATAATCGAGTAAACCTAGTTTTCACTTCTAAAGAGTAGTAAATTCAGCATTAATTTTTGAGGTTACAGCGCTATTTCTCCATGCATTCAGCCTTCTGGTGTGAGCCACTACCAAATTTCACGTTGAATAAATATAATTACTCTTCTCCGAATTATGATAGGCAATACTTTTTCTACGCATTCACAAGTTGTGATAAATTTATAGGATTGATTACTAATATATACCTTAGTCTTGCAAGGACCACTTCATCTTTATACCGCAGATATGAGTTTACATTTATTTTAATTTCCGCGTATACATATTCTACCATAAAGATAAGAAAACTTCGCCATATCACTAATGTTGCCGGCCACTTCACTATCTATTTTGTTAACAAACTGAGCCAAAACTTTCTAACGCGATCGAAAAGCTTTATAAATGTAAATTGGCAATCGAATCCTAAATATCAAAGTTCTGACCTGTGTTATACGGTTTTATTTACGTTCAACGAGTGACGTGCAATTCGCTGCAGTCTGGAACCTGGCAACGTATGTAGCATTGGCGGTAATTCAGCTAGTACACTTGGGTACGCAGCCGTGCACCACCAAATTTGTGCACCAATCAGCCTTGAAAGGAACGCCTAGCATATTTCCGGATGACCACCAATCAGCCGCGGATTAAGCCATCCGTCGGTAACCATCCCGTGACATCATCTTGCTTTAAATATTAGGAGCTCTACGCCACCACATTCTGAAGCGAATAGCCCAGAGAGTAGTGGTTATGCACCACTGAACGTTGCATCGAATTATCACTTCATACCCTGACGTTAGCTCGAACTGTAACTTGCGGACAACGGACTGCGACCAACCAGCCCAGCTCGCCAGTGGAACTGCATGCATCCTGCCGTGCACCACCAGACCGTCACTTTAGCTCACAACATTGGGGTTAGGTTTCAGAAATCATAGTTCTGTTCCAAAATCTATCGTCCTTCGCCAAGCGACTTCCACAGCTTCGCTAAATTACGTAACTTTTAGCTCACAGCATCTGGGGTTAGGTTCCAGATAGCATAGTTCTGTTCCAAAATTTATCGTCGTACGACACGTGGCCGTTCGACCGTTTGCTGATTCGACACACGGGACAGATACGGACGGCTCCGGCGCGCTCCGTCCGGGTGGTGTAAAATTTTTTCGCGTGTCGGCAGACGACGTTGGGCCATACGACGCCAGGCTTATTTTCCTGTGGGCTAATTGATCTAATTCAATGGATGTGATCTGTCATCATTGAATATCTCACCATTCGTGAGGTCGAATGTTTATATGCCGGCGATTACTTGCGCTTGAATAATTCTTGAACCACATGAAACAGTTATTGAACGGAGGTAGCTTTAGTGTATTATATATGTTACACTTGGTGAAATTGGTGAATTTTTTGCTGTCTTAAAGCCTTGAGAGTAAATGCATGCAGTGCAAATGGTTAAAACTACCTTAAATTTATGAATTTCTTATTAATTTCAAATGGGGCTTTGTCGCCTTTTTTGTGAGCTAAATTGGCCTTTTTCACTCAGTTCCATCTGGCAACCCTGAATTTTATTCTGCGGCGCTACATTTAAGGCAATGTAGAGGTAGCGGTAGCGCCCGCTACATATTTAAGTAGCGATACGAGGTTTTGCCGCTACAGCGCTACCGCTACATTTATAGATAAAGCCTTTAGATTTGACTCAATATTATTAAATATTATTTAAAAACCAGCATGATACATACTACATAACATAAATTACAGAATAAAACTGTACGAAAGATTTCGGTGTAATGTTGTCAACCTCAGCCTGTTACTAGCTAGTGTCAACATGTTAGTTGTTACTTGTCAAGTTGTTACCAGTTACCACTTACAGGCATTTTTTCATGTGTCAGTTTTCTTACAGTTCTTTTTACACAGTTATTTTTATGTTTCACCTTCCCTACATGAATGTCTACTTTAATCTACCAATCTCAAAAATAATCCACATATATGTATATATACAAATAAAAGACTTATTTTTTATACAGTATGTATACAGTATGTGGATAATTTTTGAGATTGGTGGATTAAAGTAGATATCCATGTAGGGAAGGTAAAACATAAAAATAACTGTGACTTTTATTTACTGTATCTAACCCGTACTAGTTCGGTTAGGTTAATTGCAATAAAGTTGCATTGATATGCTTTGAAAATGTTTTATTATCATTAAGGCGAGCGTCT
Source organism: Hyalella azteca (assembly GCF_000764305.2). Lineage (NCBI taxonomy): Eukaryota > Metazoa > Arthropoda > Malacostraca > Amphipoda > Hyalellidae > Hyalella > Hyalella azteca. The sequence continues at coordinate 283,230 of NW_025944498.1, forward strand.
AGGGACAATTTTATCTCGGTTATTTACAGACGGATCAATTCGAAATTTGGTACACGTATGTAAAACGGAATTATAAGACTTTTTTCGTGTGAATTTTTCGAAAAAAATGAAAGAAAACGTGAAATTCTTAGAAAACGGCCAAAAAGGGGGTACATTAAAAATCATATCTCCTCCTAGGATTTTCAAGCTACAACATCGAGACACATATCATTCGGTGCGTAAAGGCCATATCTAAAAACGTCACTTGGCGGTTTTTTGGATTTATAATTTTTGCGAGTGTGGGAGCATTTTTTCCGATATTTATAGAAATTTTTCGATTTTGTCCCCGCCCTTCCCCACTTTTTGCAAAATAAAATCAGAACTATAACGAAATTGGAAAAACGACCAAGTGAAGTTTGTAGATCTTTCCTTTCCAAGTCGAATGGTATATATGTCTTATTGTAAAGCTGTAGGAGGAGATAGGATTGCCGTGAGAGAGGTTTTCAGCTTTGGCAACTTTTTAGTAGAGGCAAAAAACCGCCGCACGGCACGTAACGTAGCCTAGATACCAAAAGTAAGCATCAACTCACTTCAAAGTCAGTCATCGGTGCATGGAGCCACTAAATGAACACCACCCCGCGTGCTATCTGTGAGGTTACTGAGCTCTAGCTGAGTCAGCCTGAGTGAAGAGCACATTTTAAAGTTAATTTCCCCTTTGGAATTATTGAAGGCCCCCACCCCCTTCCCCGTTTACGGGGTCTGTTGTGAACGCAAAAATCAACGTACAAAGATGGTTCTAGTACCGTTCGATGCGGCAGAAAGTAAGCTTTAGGATGAGTATAAGAACTGGAGAATGTCAGAATTGGCCGCTTTACGTCAGACGATCCCCTTTATGGTGCCCGGCCGGGTAATTTCCGCCTTAACTATACTGAAGGGGCCCGGACACCTCCTCCCCTTAAGGGATCTGTCGTGAACGCAAAAATCAACGTACGGAGATGGTTCTAGTACCGTTTGATGCGGTAGAAAGTAAGCTTTAAGATGAGTACAAGAACCGGAGAATGTCATAATTGGCCGCTTTATGTCAGACGATCCCCTTTATGGTGCCCGGCCGGGTAATATCCGCCTTAACTTTACTGAAGGGTTCCAGACACCTCCCCTCCCTTACGGGATCTGTTGCAAATGCATAAATCAACTTACAGAGATGGTTCTAGTACCGTTCGATGCGTCAGAAAGTAAGCTTTAAGATGAGCCTAAAACCGGAAAAGCCGAAAATTCGACCTTTGGACCTAGACGCTCCCTTTAAACCTTTATACAAAAATAGTGAAAACATTGCAGAAAAAAAACACAAGCAGAAATCGGGGACAGAAAAAATTCTACCACGCTTTTCCTGAAGGCTCTGGAGGAACATTGTGCTTTATTTCTGTTTCGTTAAAACGGCCTAAAATTCCGAAAAAGTTTCTAAAATTTTATATCCGTTTTTTCAACATTTCGTAACCATTTCTTAAAAATGTGTAACATTTTATTAAAAATTTGTAACATTTTCTTAAAATTTCGCAGCCATTTCTCAAAATTTGGTTACCTTTCTATTATATGTTAGCTACAACGACAGTTTATAGCGTCATAATAGCTGCTTAGTGACCGGAATGCTACTATAAGTTGACGTAGAAGGTATTCTTTACTGAGAGGACTTCTTTATGTCCATTGAATTACTCACAAAGAGAGTGTTCAATAACTGTTCATCCATGAGAAATTACTAATAAAGGACGATTGTCTAGAGGGCAAAGTAACATCATTGAATTTTAGCCTGTAGTTCAGGGCAGATGGAGACAGATCGGATTAATATATAAGGAAGAAAATAGTATAATCCCGTCTAATATATCAAGAAATATTTTACGACCCCACATCCGCAGCATTTCCGTCGCTAATAAAGAAAATGATATAATAAATGAAGTGACTTAACCTAACAGTTCAAAGAGAACAAACTAGGCTGGCAATTAAGGACTTGTAATTACTCACATCAAAGTTGCTGACATCAAGCGACTGACAGAAAAAACGAGCTTTAATCTCACATTGATTCTCCAACATAAGAAATACAGTCTATGTCCAGGAGATATCGTTGCATGAATTGATGAATTTATTGAAAAAGTTAGACACGTGCGTCTTGAACGCGCGTGTTTTACTCTTGATGCCGATGCAACACTCGTTCATTCTATAAAACATCTGATACGCAGAGATAAAAGTGTTTTATGTGTTACTGCAAGAGAAAGATCTAAGGATGTTTTTTAATTTGATTGATGCATGATATCTACCAATTTAATTTCGATTAATTAACTTCAAGAATAACTTAAATTACTAATATGATATAAACAATTACGAAAGCTCCAAGCCTTTATTTAATGTTCCACTACACGTTTGATTTCTGGTTCAGTTTACGTTCATCACAGCCAACTTATTCTAGACTACAAATACAATACTCCAGTGCTAGCAATAAGGCCTTGCAGTTGCTCCTTCCATTTGCCTGCGCAGCGCCTTCATAAGCGATCAACTTTCGGGGCCTTGACTCCGCCGGCTCTAAAACTCCAAATCTCCTCGTAAGGAATTGATGTCACTTATTTGCTTAAATCGCAGGTTAACCAAAAATTTAAAAGCAAGGATTAAACCACAAATGTTCATATCTTTATGGAAAACGTTTCGGAGTCCAGCTCCATCGTCAGTTCGTAAAGTAACTGTCCGGTCCTACAACTCCTGCCCTTATGCTCAGCGACCCTGGAATAAAGATTGCGAGACGTCATCCCGACGTACGCAGATGCACATTGTGCACAACGAAATTGATAAACCAGGGACGATCGCATATGAACAGGGAGCATATCTTTATATCTAAAGAAAGAACCGATTTTGAAACCGTTTACCAGAACAATATGAAGTTTGACGTTTGGAAAGTATCTATCGAACAAGGCTGTTAATTCTCTTGACATAGCTTTCTTGACATAGCTTTCTGACTTTCTATGTAAATTATAGATTATACGAACTGACGATGGAGCTGGACTCCGAAACGTTTTCCATAAAGATATGAACATTTGTGGTTTAATCCTCGTAAGGATTTTTGTAGTGCTCTCCTAGTGAAGAAAGGTGCCTATTGTGCACCTCATAATACCCCCGCATATCCTGAACGAAGTCCTCATACATATTCAGGATCCTTTTTTAATTAATCGTGATCAAATTTGGTATGGCCAAACGTCGGTCATTTAACTATTATTATAATTCTTCTAAATTTTAAATCAGGTTTGATGTTTTGTGCTGCGCTGGAGCAGCGCGGCACTAATGCGTTTAGAGGTGCGCACTAAGTGTGCGAATAAAATGCCTCTTGCTTCAACGGGCAAGTGAAATACGAGGGATGGAGCTCCTTATTTGTGGGGCCTCTGCATAAAAGCTCCGAGTGAAAGTCAGCAGAAATTGAAATTGGGGCCATATAACTAAATAAATTAATAAAAGAATGAAGCTCACAGTGTAACCCCCAACGTTTAACACTGTAAAGCTCTATTCTTTTAACCTTTTTCTTTTATTCGTTTTTAACCTTTTTCTTTTATTCGTTTTATTCGTATCTTTTTATTGTTTAACCCCTTACCCCCAACGTTTAACCAATGATCGTAAGGCCAACAATATTAATTGTTAAACAAAAGATGGATAAAAGTGATAGATATAAACTGTAATAATACAACAGACTTGAAATACAATGATACCAAAAATATAAAGAGGGTGTTTTTATAGTGAAACCTATTGAACTTTTACTTATATATAGTCTAAGTTTCATTTAGACTTCGAAGGCTTTATTGCCAGATAACTGAATTTTATACGAAATTTTGCGTAGTACATTGAACATTTGGACTCCTACTGCACCATATGTTGCTGAAATATTCTGCAACTGAACACATGGGCTTAAAATGGTTGCCGTAATTATAAAGCAAGCAAATGGAAAATAAATGAGATATGAGATAAACCACTTCATGGCTCATTCAAATTCAACAGGTTAATTAGTGTCTTTTTATTGATTCTGGTTTATTAGTTTGAACTATTTATTGTGAGCCCTTACAAATCGTAAATATAATTTTTTTCCCCAGACAAAGAAGAATATCGCGATACATTAGACATCTTAACAAATATTAAATGCCTTTGAATTAACAGCGCTCATAATTAATTTAGGCGCGGGGAGGCGATAGAGTGATCCACGAAACCACTCGAGATCCTTCACAAAACCATGAAAAAAATTATCGTTATTTGAAAATTCTAAAATTGCAGTTGTTTTCAGAAATAATTTCATAAGCTTGACTCAACGCAACACGGGCAATAGTTGTAGAATTATTTTACGTTGTTTGAATACAGCTCATTTATTTTCTTTAAATGTTACGGCATAAAAATTAAACTATATCATCAAGCATTACATGACCTTTCTGTTATGAGAAACGTCAGAATAACTAATGAAAAAGGAAATCATCGGTAAATTAAAATTGACTGTCTAGTTTATCAGAGAAAATCCCAAGCATCTCTCTTTTTCTATATAAGAAAAAACACTATATGTGTATGTTATTTGACCGCTTTTGTCTGTATATGAAGTACGAAATGATAGCAGGCTTAAATGTGCTTTAGATTAGCGAAGGTGCTGCTGGCATATCTCGTACGCATATATTTAAAAGGAGAAAAATAATTCATAAACATTTTCCATTGTAACCAATGTAATTTCTTTGTTATGTGATCCCTCCTCAGACACTGATGAAGCTAACCAACTAGTGTGTTTTATTTCAAATAATATCCAAATAATTTCTATACATACGAAAAAATCATCGAGCCAATTTCTGAACTATGAGCATCAATAAACTCAAAGACAGAAACATGGGTGTCGAATAATGTCAGCTTCTGTCTAACAGGGCACTTAAAGGAGTTTTAGGTCTCTCTCTGGTTGTAGGATTAATCATTAAGTTGACGATGCGCCCAGTGAGGGATTTCTTGTAACGCTATTTGATCTTATTATTTAATATAATTACAACCGCAGCACGGCTATGGTGCTCGGTTGATATTGCATCGGTTGGGATCGGTCGCATAGGGTCTATGTTGACTTTTAATTTGGCTATCTGGAGCAGCGAGCGAAAGCGTGCAAATGCCGGCCATTCATGTCGCATCAACTGCACGAATTTTTCCCCCGCCCGTGCTTACGATTACGGCGATTATATGACTACAAACATAGTATAAATTATCACCATAATATTCACTGAAAAACAAATGCTAATAGGCGGCTTAATTTTGTGTGAGGAACGTGGCAATTGCCCCATTTCTACTTCACGTTATCATAATGTGACTGATAAATTCGGTTTTAAAGTTTCAAATTCTCTCCTAAATATGGACCACATATGATTCACAGATTTTATTCCTCATATTCTTGAATTATAATATTTCTAAACGCTCGATGCCGATTTAAAAGGAGAAAATATTTTTCAAATAAACTAGGCAGAATAAGATGAAATACATTCTCTGTCCTACACCGAAAATTCCTCCTTTATGTTAAAAATCTCAACACCTGCATTTCGCGTTTTGCTTGTGAAATATATGATTTTGCTATGGAGATATTTTTCATGGGTTTGGTTTCGGCCAAAGGCGGGAAGGAGAATTGAGAAATTTTTCCATCAGATCAACTATGAAGAGCAACTGAGACGTTTTTAACTGAAAGTAGTGAAATTATTTTATAAATTTAATTGTACGAATCAAACTATTGGACATTATTAAGTAGTTTTTTGATTAAATTTATGTCAGCGTATTCAACACGACGTCTGCCCTTAAAATTGCAATATGTGGGATTTGTTCACGAATTATTCAAAGAGCATTGAAAAACGTTGGCACATACGAAAAACGGGTTGTTCATAATTTTCAATTTTATTAAATAGAAACGTATCTTTAATTTATCCAGCGATGAAATATATTTAAACACAAATGAAATTAAAAAAAAATTAAATAAATTTAATTTTGGTTTGATTTTTAATTTAATTTAATAATAATTATTTAAGTTTGTGTTTGAATAGATTTAACCACAATTAAACACAAAAGTTATATAATTAAACAATTCACACGACAAGAATCTATCTGTACGTATTTCAGCAGTCATTCAATCGTAAATGCAAAAAATCGGAGCAAGCAATAATAATAATATAGATAGTGATATAAACAGCATTAATAACATATTTGTAGGTATTTATATCTAATGATACAAATTTTGCTGATTTTTTACACCTAAACATGCAACGCATGACAAATGGCGAGTTCGATTTGCAGTTGGGAACCCACGTAATCTAAAAAGTCTATGGATTTGTTACGCAGGGACGGACTAATGAAGTCAGCAATCAAGGTTTTTCGTAGCTTACTTTTGATGGAACAGGAATGCGATTGATCGTTCACCTCAATCTAGATAGACTCTGGACTGAGAAATTAAATGGAAGTGTTCATTACTGACTTAGGTCCAATGACTGTTCCGTAAATACAGTCATATTGTATTTATGAATACAATCTTAAATGCAATCATATAAATACAATCATATCAACGTAACAATCAAGTTTAATCGTGACTAATTTCTAAGCATACACAGATGAAGCATATTATGCGATATGAATAAATTCTTCTTAACGTTTTTCTCTGGGTTACAGAAAAATGTTTGCAAACGATAACAAGCTTGCCTTAACAATTAATTGAACAGTTCAATTTAAAGTTTATTAGCAACTAATACTACTTCGAGCAACAACCTCTGAGTCAGAATTAAGCTATACATGGCAAAATTACCCAGAATAGCCAAGCAAGGTAAACATTACGGCGAATTAAACTCTAAATGTTATCTTATAGGTTTTAACCCAGTAGTGCTTCAGCTGATCTCCTTATATCAACAATGAAACCTCTTGCTAATTATCGTCTACGTCACTTGGTGCTTTCAAGAAGCAGGAGATGGTTATGAGAGATATCTTTTTGTCTTTCATCATAAATAATGTATAAATTATTAAATATTCCATGATTTAAGAACGCCCCCGCTGATTCCGAGTGTTTTATTCAAGAAGAGATGACGTCGTTCAATGGTAAAATTTTAACGATAGCGCTGGTATTAAGATTGAATCGTTCAATAAACATTCTAATGACTTCACTGGCAGTAAAGCCTTGATAGGAAACTTCATTTTGAATTTTATCACTTCATAAAATGATGATAATCTAAAGCCCATCAACATTAAAATGCAATGAAGTTAGGAAGAAATTATCCAGATTGTGATCGCTGGGAAATGGAGTCTGTAAAATGATAATGCCTATACTAACCCCAGGCCAATGATGAGCACTGAAGGCGGGATTGATAGATCCAACATATGCTATTGATTTGAGGAACAATTTTTAAGGCTATTTTTGATCCTTTGAATCTTAATGTGAACGTTATCTAGTTTGCGTTATTTTGGAGAAACGTCTATTTTTTTTTTGTTGGATTGTGAAATTTTCTAGAAACGTCTAATTTTTGTTGGATTGTGAAATGTAGATCGAGGAACGGCTGCTCTGGAAGTAAGCTGAAAAACATCCTTTAGTATTGTAGCGGGAAAAATGAGCTACATTACATATTATCCTCATGTTTCAGCCCGCGGGCCTTACGATGCTTTTATAGCACTAAAATACTTTACACTATTGCATAAGAGCACAATGTTTATTAAATATCATGGAACAAGGGTGACAATTATTGATTCCGAGAGAAAATTTACCATATATAAACCATTCTTTAAATGTTTAAACTGAGGTAAAGTCTAAAATTTGCTGGTGAATAATGTTGTTTTAAAGAATTTTAAAAGATGGCTTATGATCATTATTAAGGACGATGGAATGAAACCATTTGTGCATCCAATAGTACAAACCAACCAAACTTACTTGGTCCTGAAATCCCTTCTACCTTAGCATAATTACAATATATTTCTGAAATCTATGCGATCCTTGTATAATTTCAAAATATAGATATATTAGTACAATTTCCAAATGTTGACATTCCAAATAAGTTTTATTTTGCTCTCTTTTTCTCAGTGTAAAATGTATCCCATTAATTTTGCTCTAAATAATTTTATTATGCACTAACATTACTGAACAGTAACACAAATTTTTCAACTTGTTCACTTCTTGGTCGATCTTTTTTTTAAGGGAAACCGGAATTAAAATTTGTGCCGCAGGCTCAATTGATGCCATGATTTTTTTATGGCATTCTAGTTGTAATGCATTGGTGGGCGGAGACGTTCTGTGATGTTTATTAGCGGGTGCTGTGCTTTGGACAGCCTTGGCGAATATCTCACGCAGTTTAGAGCCTCAGAAGCTATGTGCTTCGCATGAGAAATCCGAGGTCGGTTACAAAATACAGTGGCGGTGTAATTGAATGTCAGAGCAGTGAGCCTTCCTCAGCTTATACGCGACGCTTGTGGCCGTGCTGCTAGTCGCGTTCTGAGGCTATAAACCTGCCTTAAGGATATACTGCAGAAGTGATAGTTATTGGGATTAATATATGCATAATTTTTGTGAAGTTATCAGGCAGCGTGCTCATTTGAAAACTTTCATTAAGTAATGCAGCAGATTAATATGCATGCAAGAACCATTAAGATATGCAGATTGGTTTTCTAAAACTGAGAGCATAGTTATTATAAACTTAATAATTTGGAAATCTTAATTTTACCTCAATTGGGGAATAAAATTTAATACGCATTAATATGTTGGCGTAGGCATATTATTAAACGAATATGCATTGAGACCTTAATATACTTTATTTTGCTTTAAACTTTTGTAACGCATTATCTTTTACAATAACTTGTAGTGTTAAAAGGCGTAAAAATATTTAACTAAAATTCCCGAGGTACAGTAGACCCCAATTTATAAACGTCAATACACAAAAATAATTTCTGTGATGAACTGAGGGATCGAAAATTAGGAATTATGAGATACAGGGGTTATTAATTTCCCTATATACACCGTTCATTTTTCTAGTTCACTTCTACGTTAAAGTTAAAGTGACACCTTTTACTTCATCTTGAGTTTCAGTGCTGAATTAGTTTGTTCATAAAATTGACTGCTTCGACGGTGATTTCATTTATTCACTAAAATAAATATTTCAATAGATATTACTTCAAAAAGAAATTCTACTTAGAATTTAAGCTTGATGGCACCCTCTCTCCTTTCATGTTTATTGTATTAATTAGAAGGCGCAATAAAATAGAAGCCTGATTTTCTCCGGGCACATTTTTCAGGGAATAGAAAGGAATTATTTTTTGTGTAGCGCTATTGAAGTAATTTGCCTGCATTATAGGGCCGTCAAAGGCAGACGCCTCTAAAAGTTAGCTGGTCGATGCCTTGCAAAAAATACCCTTATTCTTACCTGACGATGAACTGTCGGAGATTAGGTTCAGCGCGGAAGAATAGTTTTAGTGACAACAATTTTTCGCTGAAATTTAACATATTACAAAGTCTTTGACGCAGTTTTCAGTAGATTGCTTTGAAGAACTGAAGAAAGCAAATTAATTATATAAAAGTGTCATTTAGAAGCAGAAGACGCCTGATGAGGTTTAATTGAATGTAGGTAAAAGGGGCAATGAACCTAACAATTTTTCCATTGCTAGAAAAGAAAGTTTACATGCACTTAATTATGAAGAATCGACGAACTTGAGAATATTTGATCGCAATAACCAAGGTTTGTAGAATAAACATTAGCTCATGATGGTGTGTGAGTGCCATAATATGTGATCCGTAGTTGTCTAGCCGCTGTCGGGACTTTGCTGTGCAATGGACGAGCAAAACACGAGGTCGATATCGGAAATAGACATTGCCGATAATGCTGTTCCCATTCTTGGCAGCTATGGAGAGATTTCCCGATAGCGATAAGACTTCTGTCGGTCGGCAACATATACATAAAAGTTGAAGCGGAACCCGAGACCTTGCACAAATCCTGCGAAGAACGAGAAGAAATATTCGTTGATCACGTGGCATTGTATCTCAATGAGTGGAACATTAGATTTTTGAGATATCCAACTAAATTGGTAATCAGTCAGACAAATATGAGTGGTCATTAAAATTAGAAATTTATTTGTGATTATTGAAATTCGCTCACGTGACATTCCAGAGCAGTCTTTTTGTTGTAAGTTATTTTAGTTAGATAAAATTAGAGTATCCATAAATCTCCTAAAATTTGTTCAAAAATTCCTATTAAAATTTTATTTTTTATTGAAACATTTTCACCGTCCAATATTTTGGCATTTGCGATGAATTTTTTCCATTGAATATTTCATCAAGGTAATAGGCGCTGGGTCGAGAATTTGTATTCGTGTTGCCACGAGTCTCGTATCACCTCCTTAGCATTTGATCTGACGCTCAGGAAGTTGATCTCCAGCTGGCAATTATGCACATCCCTCACCGTGTCCAATGAAGCTCCCTCATCACCGGCACTTCATGTGCTGCTGCTGCCGAACCAACGCGTCGCATACACAGCGATGCTGTTGGGCCGAGTCAATGAAGCCGGGCTGATTTATGCAAGCTACTGGGACGGGGGATGAAGGATGCAGGTGATAAGCCTGGAGGATTCAGCAAGCTATACGGCACTTACAGAGGAAACAGAGTGAATGAATGAGGAAACAGAGTTACTGTTTAAGTTAGCAAAAGGGACGGGGCGATTAGGGATGCAAGCGATAAACCTGGTTAATTCAGCAAGCTAAAAGGCGATTATGGAGGAAACGGAGTTCTGGAATCGTTAGTTATTTAAGCAAGCAGAACGGACAGGGTGATAGAGGACTCAAGCGATAAGTCTGGACGATTCAGCGACCTAAGACGATTTATAGAGGAAACAGAGCTCTGGAATCTCTGATTATTTAAGTTAGCAACAGATGCGGGATGATGGGCGCAATCGATAAACCAGGGCAATTCAACAAGCTTGCAGTGGCACGTAGAGTAAGAACGGAGTCACTAAACAAATAATTTCGGCAATAAGTGGCGGGACGAACCAAATGAAGTCGAAGTCAGCGAACCTGTGGTGATTCAGGGTCATCTGGAATGCCAAAACATTAGTCCCCAAAGACATCAAAAAGCAACAATATTCCTCAAATGTATCACTGTTTTCAGTGAGCTACGTCTTTTTGGAAACAATTTTTTTCTGTTTTATTGTATGGACGTGGGTTTTTGCTTATTCTTTTGCAGAACGAATTTTAACAAACGATTTTTACTTGAACTCAAATGGAATTCTTTCAGGAAATTTCGACTTCAAGTGCAATATCCTTTTTAAATAGTGCATTAATGATGGCAAAAGACAGAAATCGTTTTAATAAAAATGAAACAATATAGAGGAAATAATTTATAGTTTGCCGAATAATACTCTGGTTATGTTCAGGTAAATGAAATATAGAGGAATATTGATGACACGTGGCCGCATTTTTATTTAATTATCATTCGCTGTTGTTCAAAGTAATCTGATTTGCATGGCGAAGCGTCGGAATATCAGAAGAAAATATTTTAGGAATTTTAGGCGCCATGATACAATTACATGCAGACAGGAATACTATTTATGATGAAAGAATGATAATAAATTGTGCTAATTAATTTACATTTTCAAGAAGTTGCTTTCTAGATTTTTTTTTGACTATGCAGCATTATCACGCTTTCTTATGCCTCGGGGTTTGTTTACAGATATGAATGGTAAGATTTTTTGGCCCTAATTTATATTGAGGTTGATAGTTTATTGCTTAGTGCATAAACAAATCACGTTTATTGATTTTTTGATAGTTAAATGAAATTCAGGCTATGGATTAATTTTAACAGAGGCGAGTGCGCTATTTCAATCGCCGGAGAAAAACAACACTGATTCTACCACATTTCAAAAATGTCGATCAAAAATTTATCGTCTGTATATAATTTTTAAGCACACATTAAATTAAATTTTCTATGCGCGATAGTGTAACAATTCCCACATAAAGACCGATTTGCAAATGAACGTAAATTCAATTGTATGTGTAGGCAGGTTAAATATTCGTTCAATCAATGCTTGATGTGCGGTTATCAAGCTTGTAAGTGTCATTTATTTTTATGTCCAGCGAGAAAGTAACTCTGAATGCCTAACTTTTTTCTCAGGAAGGCAGAGACAAAATGTCCAGTTTACGGAACCATAGGACGCGCTGGGATTTCTGAAAGGATTGTTGGTGCTGGAAGAGCTCGAGCGCTGCATCGGAATTCTGTAGTGAGGAGATCAATGTGACCACAGCACAGCTCATCTGAGTGAAAGGATCGGAAGAAACTATTGTTTGGACTGCCATTCTTTTATGATGCCTTGTTGCTTCAGACTATCAAAAGTCATGTATTTTTCTGAAGATTTTTGCTCGCGTCTATCGATCTGGGTTCTTTTTCTCTGGAGTTTAGTACGAAAATGAG
>NW_025944499.1:0-1311 GCF_000764305.2 Hyalella azteca
TTACTAGAATTTGAAACAAGAACCAACACCAGGGGCCACAGCTATAAACTAAAAAAACTGCGCTGCAACTTTTCCGCGCGACAAAATTTCTTCTCGCTTCGAGTCACCGACATGCGGAACAGCCTCCCCGATGACATCGTTGGTGCTCCAAGTATGAACGCGTTCAAGAACAGACTAGAAAGATAAAGCTATGGAAAAATATATGTTCAGATTTGAAATGCCAAGCACCGTATCGAACCCGGTGGAAGTCGAGTAGCTATTTCAAACTATCGTCAGTCATGAAAATATCCGGTCAAATGACACGATTTTAGATCTTCTATGAACAAGGCACGAAAGAATCAGCGACAGACCACAAGGAAAAGAATCGGCGACAGGCCACATCAGGCCTACAATTCAGCGCCGAGATCACTATGTTATGTTATGTTAACAGGACTAGCCGTCCTCACACTGGCAGGAGCTCTCGGGCGTATGTACTTCGACCACAGATTGATTTTTATGCAAGCCCCGCCCGGGCGAGCAGACAATAGCACTCCATGAGCGAGCTCCGCAGTGCTGAGCGGGCGTAGGATGCACAATTGGCTCAGCCCGAACAGGAGAGTTGCCTCCATTGTTATCCAGTAACCTCGAACTTTGTGGCTTTCGCGACAGTGAGGTGTACGGAGGCTATCCAGTACGGTCGGAGGCTATCCAGTACGCACCAGCAAACGAGAGCAATCCCCAGAATTTGCCTTGTGGGCTAAACCACAATTTGCACACTTGACTATGCTGCTCTTGCATTTACTCACATGGTGGTGCCAGCACAAACCAGGCACCGCTCCGGGCCATCCGTGGGCAGAGTGTCCCGGTAGTTGGCAGCAGAAGCATTGTAGAGGAAGGAATTCAAAAGGCCGGGCCTTGTTGTCGAAAATAATGTATTTTTAAGGCAATTTGCAAGAACTATTTTAAGCTTGCATTATTCTAACATTCCAATATTTAGCCTCAAAACCATTGTTTTAGTTTACGATAGAATTCAAATTCAAACTTATCATTTCAATGGCACATTCCTAGCGATTTTTGCGTTGTAGCGGGCTTGCGTTCTTGATTTCCATTGCAGGTAGAAGAACTGGAAGCCCAACCGCTAACCATCGCCAGTCTTCTCCAGTATTTCCTCCCGTGAGCATCAGGCCAGTGACGGGCATCTTTCGCCAGTGACGGGCGTGTTTCGCCAGTAGGTTTTTATGACCGACGCCTGGTTCTCCGTCGGTGGTGAAGCGGATCCATGAGGGACTAAAGTCTACACGTCCGTGCATGATCTCCTGGGCCTCGGTTGGA
>NW_025944500.1:0-504 GCF_000764305.2 Hyalella azteca
CTCCGTCCTCCGCACACACGTCGACACACTGTGTGACCTGTACACTGAGTGCCCTGTGTGACCTGTACACTGAGTGCCCTGTGTGACCTGTACACTGAGTGCTCTGTGTAACCTGTACACTGCGTGCCCTGTATGACCTGTACACTGCTGGTCATTGAGTTCGCCTAAACAAACAGGAAACTTCGATGTCGGCCGCGGCATATACTGATGGTTTTGAATTATAATGCTGTCAAGATGTCAGTTATGTTTGATTTGATTCGTGAATTTTAAAATTTGCTCGACAAATTATCGAAGAAGCATGTTTAGGTTGCCCATGTATAGGCTGATTTCACGTTGAAGGATTAAAGCAATTTATATCTTCTCTGAAACCGGCCGCTCGGCAAGGTGATTCCCCAGAGTTAATTTAGTAACAATTTGGCGTTTATGCTCGTGATTGCCTATTTTCTTACGAATCGAACTGTTCATATTATGTTTCTGTCCGGCTGTTCACTATCGTACCATCAT
>NW_025944501.1:0-424 GCF_000764305.2 Hyalella azteca
TCCTGAACAATGATCCTCTGTAAAATTTTGATTAAACATTTGATCCTAAATTTAGCATTTGAAAGAATCAAAATTTTCCAACGGACTGTTCAGGAATTTAAAGGAATAATTAGTATTTTATTAGACTCTTAAAGTCAATTAATTAGAAATACATTAATATTTAATTAACTAATAATAAGTAATTTAACTTAACTCCTAAACTTAAGTTCCATGAATATGCAAAATATTAATAGTGAGTTATTTAATCGATATTGATGTTCACTTCAATCAAATATTTGGTTTATTCCACAACCAAATAATTATCATATTAAATCCCACCAAACCTTTCAAAAAACTGTTTTTCATAACTTAGACCAATCGGAATTTCTACATTTGATAGGGAAATCATTTTGTTACGAACGTTTTCTACCCTGCTGAGTGCCAC
>NW_025944502.1:0-94793 GCF_000764305.2 Hyalella azteca
TCATAAATAGTCATAGCCAATTTAATTGATTATCCATTAAAAATATTTTAAAAAGATTCACGTGTCATTTGCAATCGTGAGCAGTGTTAGAGATGTAAAATTACATTTTCTCCACTATAAACATCGTTTGTGGGCTTACAGTAATTAACTTCCTCCTTATTCACAGGATTAGTAGAATAAGTTTTACATCGATAGTAATTCATCATGGCCCATCGCGCTCGTAGAAATCAGCTACAATTCATTCATTTTTTTCAATTTTTCTTATTATAATTTATTTACAGAGATAATTAAATACTTGTATCTACAAGGCGTGTATTCCCTTTATCCATCCTAGGTTTATTTGTTGAGGGCTTTTGCGAGATAAAGTCAGCCTGCAATCAGGATAGGAAAAGATTGATTATGATCGAGAGATTTATGGCCAGAATTGCTACCACTCCGAGAACAATAGACTCAATTATAAGACATAGGAGCTCTAGAATAACCTTATAAAACGGCCGCCAGCTTTGCCTTTTGGCGGGCTCAAGGTAACATTATTTTCATTGATATAAATTGCAAGGTTTTGTGCAAAATACAATGCCTAATATCTAATGGTATGTATATACGCAGTTTACATCAGGATAGTTATTTGTGCGATTTCAACATTAAAATCTGTCAAGCGAGCGAATAAACTCCTTGATATAAAGACCAAAATTTAATGTCTTCAGTGATTATACTGCACTAATATATATAAAAAAGAAACTCGAAAGATTACTGCAAGTTTCTAAAGTTTCAAATTTCTCTGATAAAGTAGCTAAGTAGTACAATCAAGCCCTCTTATCAAAGGGCACCGTTGCCGCCTTGTTTTGACTTCTAATTTTAAAATTTCAGGGACAAAAAGGCAAAAATCGGTAGCTAGACGTCCATTCTTCATCTCAATGCACTTTCATAGTAATTATTCACGAGCAATTAATTGTCTAGTTTGCGCATGAGCATACTTTATTTATGTTGATCGTCTGTTACTTCTATTTTGAGGCACAAATGCTAACTACTTTTTCCAGAATTAAGTTTATGGGGCCATGAAATTTTCGCGATCTACTATAACTTCTAAATATCTTAATAAATTTTCATCTCTCACCTTATAAGGACCGAGGTTTTCGACTTGACAGGCGAGCTGTGCCGTGTGGCCCACCCTGGCCGTAACGTTGCTGATAGGCGCGCTGAAGAAAGGAGTCTCTGCAAACAAAATAATCCTACAAATAATCCATTTCTTGTGGAGGCAAAGAATAACCGTAGTGTGCAGGCAATTCATTTTTGAGTTAACTAAAAATTTTACTTTGATAAGCTATAATTTCAAACATCTACTTGAATGATGTTGGTTGGACTCAAATGAATGAGATAATGACTCTATTTTTTTGCGTTCACACTCGTAAATGAATATATGACACCAACCATCTAACAAAACCTTTGCCATTTTTTTTTTTGCACAAAATTTGACATAATTTTGGAGGAACGAGAACGGGATGGAAAATATATTTTCGAATAAATTTTAAACTATCCTTACATCTAATGCTAATATAAATCTTGATGGTGTATAATTCACATTCCACAGTGTGCACGCGCATATTTTCAGCAGCACTTTTTTTACAAACTGCAGGTATTCTAACGCGATTCTATTAATTCATTTGTCAGAAGTTCTTTCGTGTTCCTCTATGACATCATCACTCGAAAAATAATATGCTGTGAAGGCGGGCATTCCCCATCAAGTGAAACACTTGAAAATTGCTGTCAAATACAAACGAATATATTTCCTGTTTAATTTAATTATAGTTCATGCGATATGAAAAAAGCAAAATCGGTGATCATATGTAAGAAGTTGAACAACCACCATAAAATGTCATTTAGCAATAACATGATTGGCTTCTGATGCAGAATTCGGGAAACTGATAAAGTTTAATATGTAGTGGTGGCCTCGAAGATTAGAAATCATATCAAACCTCCCGTCATCATCGTCTGTACTCTTATTTATGTTGCAAACTTTCATTTAGAAACTATCAATTAAGGTAAACTGCTGATGGGTACGCTGCAAGCTTCCATGAGTGCTGCTGTATCCAATATGAGTACAAGGGCTTATTTTAAAGCGTATAATTGGTGCACGGGCGTTAACCGCACGTCCATTGAATACTATTTCGGAGAGTGCAGAGTTGATTTTGAGGAATCAAGATAGTTCGGTGAGTTAAGTTTGACATATCATATTATTTTTTCATTTTATCTATTTATTTTCATTTTTTAATTAGTTGCTTCAGTATCTCTGTTTGCCTGATCTTATTTATATGTTAATGATCTATTAAGATATCGTATTTATAAGCGCCATCATCAAAGTTAATAACGGGAATTTTCTAACAATTTTTTGTGTTTCCAATAACCGTATAGAAATAATTGAAAAGCCCAATAAAATTTTATATTGTCGAGACGAGCTGACAATCACTTACATAATGGAAAATTTCCGGACTCAGTGAATATAATTTTAAAATAGGATATTCAGATATTTATAGTAAAACTCCTTATCACGTGAGCTGTGAATGACTTGTGAAATTCAATTTAATCGGCTATACATTTTTAGCGCATTTTCTCATTTATGAAAAAATGCACTCTTGTGCTCGCCATGTCCGTCTGTCCGTCCGTCCGTCTGTCCGCCTGTCTGTCCGTCCGTGTCTTCATGTTTTCGTCGACGAGAAAATGCGCTCTCACTCACTGCAGTGATTACTGAGTTATATTTTTTTGAAAGTAGCAGGCTTTCAGTGTAATTAATTATACGTGAATGGAACGTATATATGTACCTATGTGCGACAGAATTAATGAAAATATCAAAATTTTTGTGCAAGACTTTCATCGGTCATCATTAATATCCTTCATAACTAAGTTCACTCAGCCGAATGATCGAAACTAATGTCAACTTATTCTTGTGATCGAAACAAAGTAACGTCAATTCCAGTCAGTGGCCAAGCATTGGCCTTCATAGGCAGTCAGGCGCACGTCTCAATTATTCCCACGATGACATTTGCTTAAGCCGCCGCGGCCACTCAGTCCGATGGCCACCAGAGACCTCGGAAAAGCTTTGAAAATCAATAAATTCTTCCAATTGAGGAATTGAAGGTTAACCTTTATTGATATATTCCGTAAAGCTCTGTATTCTCAATGAATTTTTGATGTTGTTCATGAAAGTTAAGACGTGTCAATCCTTCTTATGTACGTATCTCACGATATCTCATCCATCTTACTAGAAATCTCTTTCCCCGACGCCAACTTTAGATGGCATAGAGCGCGTATACGGCCTAGGGATCAAGTGGAGTCTGATTGTTATTCTAGGTAAAACGGATTCTGAGTTGTTGGTCGAATCAATTCTGATATTCACCATCATTTATATATAAAAGTAAACTTGAGATGGAATCTTTCATTTTAAAAAAAGCAGTTCAACCTTCATTATACCTTTAAAACATTTTACAAATTTTAATTCTGCGCTCTACTTTATGGCTTTTAGGTACTGATAAATTTACATACCTTGCTCGATTTCACAGTAGTTCAGATAAATGCCGAATAAATTTCACGATTAGAGCCTCAATTGGTTTTTATCATACTTCGGTTTGACATCTCAATTCCTCAAATTCATCAAATGCTGATCAAAGCAAGCCTTATGGGGCTAAATTTTTCTGTCATAAACTGACAATTAAAAAAAAATACTGAGAGGCCTGAATTTACTGACCATTAAAAGGAAGGAGAATCTGTGTAAAATATTGCGTTAATACGCGTGTTGATCAGGCAATCAAAATATCTTCTCGGAGAAAAGTTGGCAATTCTGGCATTCGCCCTAATTTGAGGCCGCAGTCCAAACTCATTAAAAACTGAATCTATTATTTTTACGGATGTGCTTATATTTTTCTATTATTTTTGCGGATGTTATGACGTTCAGCAAAACGAGATTTTTTAGAGAAATGTGGATTGAAAAAGGTTGAAAGTTGTTAAAACTCGTCAATGTTTAATAATACAATATTGAAATCTGAGAAATTAAACCCAGCTTTGCATGCTTTTTCATCCAGTGTAATTATTTTTCGAAGATCATACTCATTCTTTGGCTCTTTAAAATCCTGTGAAAAATATATTCAAACTAGACTCTTCAGTAATACTTTTATCGTCGACTATATAGCACAATAAAATTCTTGAGATTCCTCGCTGAATGATTACATTAAACCAACTAAGTGAAGTGTGAATTCATTTCTTTGTAGAACTTGAATAATTCATCGAGTATTACAGCGTTATCAGCTATCAAGCGTTGCCGCGACGTCCGTGGTGCTTCATGTACAGTTTTGCTCCTCAAGTTTTGATAGGCGCAGAAATTGTCGCCAAAAATGACATCTACGTGGAGCCCTAAACCTTCGAATTTTCAGTTGCCATTAGCAGCGCTAAATCCATTCCGAGTCACGAGCTCGTAAAAACGTACAAGTTCTATAATCTTTAGAGGAATTTTCACTTCTACGAGGAAAGTTAGTCTGGATTTGTGCAAGTAAAAGGTTGACAGGATTATGCAATTTTGCGGCATGCAATTGGCGACATTAGACAAAATTTCACTGTTTGCTCCTGAGATATTTCCCCATCATCTTTCTACGTACAAGGATGAGATTTTAGTTAAACTCTAAATTGGCGCAAATTACACTGCAAATGACTGAATTTGTAGATTTCATTGCCATACAACTGTGCGTCATGAATGCTAGTAATATATTTTTTTCTGTGGCGATGACCTTATTTTATGCAGTAACTCCTAGGAATTCTTTATCAATTAACTCTTGTTTAGAAAATTTACCATTTTTCTACAAATATCCTTTGAAAATTTGCTAATTTATAATTTTCTATTGTTAATTCATTATTATTTGTTCGCTTCAAAAAGTTCAACTCTAGTCATACTGCATAATTTTACAACGCTATAATCGTTTCGAGTTTAGGGAGAAATTCACCAATGCAGTCCGACGCAGGTTAACCAAATAATTAATTGATCACTGAAATATCGATCGCACTCCAGTCTGTTTTATTTTATCCGCATAATAATACGGTCATTTTGACGTTTAATAATATAATAATAATAATATAATACGCATAATAATACGGTCATTATGACGTTTCTCATCAACTTTATCCTTCTGACCATTTTGAGGGGGCGTGCTTTAGCTTAGGTCACAACATTTCAGAAGCAACTTTTGAGAAGCCAATTTCACAGGTTTAATATATTAATATCATACATGGTAAATTATTTCAGATTAAATATCATACAAGATAAATAAAAATATGTAGCACTTTAACTCTGCGACTATTTTGATGCACTCACCTTGCATGAAACTCCCACGACTGGCATCCAATATCACCAAGAAGATTGTTATTTGTTTCAACATTTTTCGCTGAAATAAAATCACTCTCATAATAATACTTTCAATTAGCTTTAATTCACTGAATTAAATAAATTCTGAAAACAAAAATCATTTTACACAAGTTTTAAAATAATGTTCTTGCATAACTGAGATTATTTCGAGTCATGAAAGTTATGAAATTCATAAATGTTTTTGCTGCTACTGGAAAGAATTAAATGTTTTTACTCTAAAAATGTTGAGAATTTTTGCACTGCAATATCTCAATATTAGCCTCTCAGCTACTCTACATCGTAGCTAAGTGCGACATATGTATGATAAAAATAACTCTTCTCAAGAACTCCAGGTCTGTGTTTATTTATTTTAGGTTTTCCAGCCGTGAATATCATTTTCAAGTTACCAAATTGTGTTTTTAGACTGCGGCACCAAGCCTTGAAAACGAGTTCTCGGATGAAACTCGAGGAAATTGGAAAACCACTTCCAGTTCTCTAAGGACACGCATTAGGGGCCACAAGTGTATATTCTGAGGCTTTGTGTAGTAATATGAAACTCTGGAGAGTTTCTGAGTGCGGAATTTTGTCGATTGAAATGCTAGATTCGGGTTAAAAATATCGAAATTAATTTTCTAAATTTTCATTATGTCGATTTCAGATCTTTCTCTTTTTTTGTTGTAAGATAATTAATTCAAAGCCTTTTTGAATGCAGCTTAACGAACAGGCAAAGTTATTGTTGATGGTTGACAAAATTTCCTCCTCAGATATTTTCGATGGCTTTTTCCATAAAAAATTAGTGTTTAAATCAATAAATATCGATAATTAACATTTTGTCATTGAGTAATTAATGATCTCTTGACTTATTTTAAAAATAGACCCCTATTTCAGTCCACCACCCAGTTGTTCATAAATTTATCAAGAAAACCTCAACCCATCAATGTGGAGCTCGTAAAAGATTAAATCAAACCAAGAGTGTGAAGATTTTAATTTAAAGAAATAAAAGTCGCTTCTTATAGGTTGTCATTCTAGCACGCTAGAAAAATTCATATCGATGAAGTCAATGGTAGTGTTTATTTGAGGTTGATTTCCCCAGTGGCTTCATTATTCAGAAAAGCTGTGATTTTCTCGCTCGTTCACGTCCCTATTGCACGAATACAAGATTTTTGAGTACACAAATTTTTTGTCTACGAACCACAGACCGGAAACGGATATTCCTGACATAATTTAAGCAGTATGCAATGATTTTGCAGAAAATGCACCGCCAGCAAATATAATTAATTCTCTTGAATTTCATCTATAATTTTTCTTTATTATTTCAAAAATAAGATTAAATGAGTATAAACAGTGCAGTATTTTTGGCATTAATAGTTTGTTTAATCACATTGGTCCGCCGGGTTGTTTCCTGTATTTTTATTTATGGGAACTGTAGGGAATTGAAATGATTGATCGTGTGTAATCGGATCAATATTTATTCTTTGTACATGAATGAGTGCATTATGGCTGTAAATTCAAACTGTCTGCTATCTGTATATTTAATTTACGCAGCATTGTTTCGATCTGATTATTAAATTCAAGTTCTTCAGGTAATATTAACAACCCTAAACATATAAGGTGTATTTTTTAAAACGAAATTCATGAAATACGGATATTAATTTTTTTATTAAATATTTTATTATTCAAGATTACTCCAAGACTCCATCGATCCTATCGCCTCCTATAAAGCTTATCAATCACACGACATCCGTTCAATTTCGAAGGCACCTAAAAATTTCCACGGCTAAAGCTTAGAAGAAGCTTGATCAGAGAAAAAGTTCCTGAGCCTTAAAAAACAGGCACTGCGAGACACTGTGTTTTCTCAGGAGAACTTGAGACAGGCTCAAGCCATAGGAAGTTCTATTAATTCTTCAGAAAAGGAATAAAACCAAAAATTTTTATACTATAGTCCGTTGAAGCAAAATCGTTTAGATTCTAGGGTTATTTCAACAATTTATACTTCAATTTGATTAGTTTCGTGAATTAGTTGAACTTATTGCAATTAGGTTTGATCGGCAAATAACAATTCGGGAATTAAAGTCCAAATTTAAATTGTCAAGAGCCAGAAAAGCTCCGAGCAACAATGAACTTACTTCGTGGCAGCTCAATTTTTAATTATGTACTTCTCGCCGTGATAATATCTTTTGCTAAGACCGTAAATGTTAAATGCGAGTGAAGCGACCAGGAGCTGCATGGGTGATGGGTGAAATCCGACTATTTTTCAAGTCATTTTAGAAACGAATGGGAAAACGGGCTGCATACAGGTGCTGCACGTACAGTTCAGAACATAACAACACGAACAGACTGCGACGAAGAAAGTGTAAAATCCTGACTGATATTATGTTCTATGGTACTATTCCGAGTTATCTAAATTTATTGACAATGATCTATTGTACATCTGATTGCGCAGCGTTTCATTATACGTAGGTGGTAGTTATTTGAAAAAAAGTTTTGAAAAAAAAAATATTTTGCTTCCCCAAGGGATTTGCATGTAATACGCCTCTTTCTTTTATCGTCTCGATGGACTAGTCACAGAGTATAACAGAAACACAAATAAAACGAAAGAAAAGAGAATTATTTTAGAATTCGTTTTCTATTCCAGACCGCAGTCGTCCCTGGAGCACTCACGACCAAGTAAGCAATACAGGCTATCAGGCGATACGCTTATTCAATATTGCCTTCATTTTCTCTGGGCCTAAAAAACAGCCGCAACTTTTCCGATAAGAAGAGCAGCAATGCTGTCGCAAAGAACAGTCACATGAGTAAATAAAAATGAGCAAATCGAATAAGAGTAATGGTATCTATGGATTTATTACTGAACGTATTTAAACATTATTCTAAACAGATGACTGATGTTCGAAAAATAGTTACATTGAGGATAGATAGCAGGGACGTCATAAGGCTCGGTGGAACTGAATTGAAGCGGATTATTTACGTACAGCAGATCTGTTCTAAGAATATATATTCTTTACTGCATCGTAAGTCTTTGGCTTAGTTATTGCTCTGTTCGAAATAATTTATTGTTTGGTCTAACTTTATGGGCAGTTTCTCATTGCTGGTGAATGAATTCGTGTCCTTTAACAGGTGATTTCTGGTCTATTCTCCAAAAAAGTTATTTCCATTTCAAAATAAGATCTTTTAAACTAAAGCCCAAAGAATAAGCATTCCAATTTGCCGAACTTGATCATCGTTGAAAATAATGCTGGGAGAGATGCTTTGGAAATAAGCGATGAAAGCATAGACTATGTAAAAAATAATTTGAGACATTATATCATATTTCATATTCCGATTTGATTTGATCTCGTCGCAGCACTTATAACATTTCCGCAACCAATGCAGGGATTCTTCTGTTTCGAGCAAACTTGAGGAAAGCCCTTGCATTTCGAACCTCAATCCGCGTAAAAGAAACTTGTATGAAAGTCCTTTTCAAAGTTGTTACTTTGATGGACTTCTTTTCTGTTTCGAGAGTTTTTCGCGAGTTCACATTTGAGGTGCAAAAATTAAAGCGCAAGTCACAGTTTCCAATTTAGTAATGAAGGTTTCCCAGAACCACTCAATAGTGTTGACTTATTCGTACTTGCAACGAGTTCAAAATTCTGACGTTCATTCCAAAATTGATCTCTATGCATATCCCTGTATAAACCAATGAACTCAAGCCATCACTTGGAACTTTATGAGTTAATTTATTGGTTTTGAGGCAATATTTTAGTGGAACGTTCATTAATTCACCCTAGAGTTAAATAGAATAAAGGTTAGAGATATACACGATTCTTTAGATATAGAGATATACACGATTAAGATTAGAGATATACACGATTCTTCTTTAGAGATATACACGATTTAAATTCGCTTCGCGAATTTAAATTGCGTAAAGTAGACCGTGTCATGGTAAATTTAATGGCACGCATTTTCGATTTTTGTGCCATCTTCTGTGGCAGATAAGATCGAAATGCTTCTTGCTTTTTCAACTTGAAAATTTTTATGCAGGATTCTCTTGAACAAGTATATAGAAAATTTTCATATAGAAAATTCTCACGTATGGAGAGAAATTATCGATGCGGTTCCGTGAACCATATACCTCTAATTATTCCACGGACTTAGCGATTCGTATTTACATCAGTTTATTATTTCGGTTTATTTATTAAGAGAGATCGAACCCTGGCCAGCCTGGTGCTTATGACTACAGCACATCCACTAAAATAATTCGATTAATACATCTTGTAACGAGATAGAGCAGCTTCACGTAATATGCATCATCATCTCACAGCCATCTTGTCCATCAGCTCTCAATGTTTACTTTCATTTACGAACTTTCATTTACGAGGAAACCTGTGGAGCTGGCCAACCAATGACGTGGCTTGAAACACGATGCGTTTTAATTTTGAGGAGCCCCACTTTTTCAAACCTGCGCCAATATCAAAACGTAAATACCTGTCTCAGCAGGTATCTATATAATTAAATTTTGTATAGTTCGGCAGAAGCTTTTCTTTTATGCAAGTTTGATTGAAGACCAGATCATGCTTTTTATTAATAATCTTCTTGTTCGTTTTTTTAATAAGTCGAACCAAATTTCTTGTTAGCGCCAGAGATCAAAAAGCAGGTTTCCAAATGACATCTTAATAGATTGTGACGTTTCGAAAATAAAATTTTCATTATCAAGCAGGTGATGGATTTGCAACACTTGAAATTGAACTTTAGAAATGACAGAAGTACAAATCAATGGTATAGTGGATACAATTTAAAATATTAGCTTAAAATTACTCTGAAAATAATTCAATTGCAAAACCTTCACCTGCTTGATAATGAAAATTGTATTTTCGAAACGTCGCAATCTATTAAAATGTCATTTGGAAACATGCTTTTTGAACTCTGGCGGCAGCCAGAGAAAAAAACGTTGAGAAAAACGTATCGTTGAAACGAAAAAAACGTATCGAAAACGTAACGTAAAAAAACAGAGAAAAACGTATCGTTGAAAAAACGAACAAGATAATTATTAATAAAAGCATGCTCTGGTCTTCAATCAAACTTGCATAATTATATTTATAGATATCTCCACCATTGATTTGTACTTCTGTCATTTCTAAAGTTCAATTTCAAGTGTTGCAAATCCATCACCTGCTTGATAATGAAAATTTTATTTTCGAAACGTCGCAATCTATTAAAATGTCATTTGGAAACCTGCTTTTTGAACTCTGGCGGCAGCAAGAAATTTGGTTCGACTCGTTGAAAAAACGAACAAGATAATTATTAATAAAAAGCATGCTCTGGTCTTCAATCAAACTTGCATAATTATATTTATAGATATCTCCTGCTTATAATTATATAATTTATATTCACATGTGCACCGCTCACGACTGTTACGCAGGAACAGCCGTAATCCTCAACTAGCTTTAGTTATATTCAACTAGATTTAAAACTATTAAGCCATGAAAACCTAACATGAATCACAATGAAATAGGTTTGAAGATTGTGGTGATGGAAAATGACCAATTTCACTGCTCAAGTAAATTATTTGAATTTAGGCTTAAGAGGGTTTCATTAGATATATTGTGCAATTTGATCTGATTATTTATTTCAGATCAAGTGCAAACATTTTCAATTAAAAAATTTCGTCGTTGCTACTGGAATGCAATGTCACGATGTATGATGATGGAAACAGGAGAATTTTGCCTAATAGTTCCTTCCCTACACCTGCGTTCCACCTTCACTCAAGTCTCTCCTGCTCAAAGCCGGAAACGAATCCGCTTTCTACTAAACGCAAGCGAAATTATAAATAAATTATTCCAATTTAAACTGTCTCTGACTGTAGTCTGATACTGTCGCTGACTGTCGCGAGTGTACTTAAGATTGTAGTTGACTCTTAAACCTCGAGATATTGATAGTATAATCTGAGGGGAACAGCAGTCCGTGTATATCGAAACGATGACCCTATGCTTTACAAATATTTAAATTTAAACCAAAATTGATTTGTATGACTGCTTTCTGCATCAGAGTAAATAGATTATAGACTTTCACTTTTACTTAAGTTTATATTCCTGAATTTTTGATGATCGAACTTCTGCGTCCGATATGTCCATCATGGATGCTCGAGTAACATTTTGTGTGAAATATTCCTGCACAATTGCGCTAAATTTCAAATAAGCGTGCAAATAACGTCCAGTCTAAGGAGTGCCAGAAGTGATGTATTAGATCTGTGTCAAGAAACCTGCCAATTCTGCCTGCTCTAAACAATACAGCATTCATCCTGTCAATAAAGAGCACTAGACTCTTTATTGACTACTTCGCCATAAAATTGAGGGTACAGTTGCATAAATTATCTATACTGTGTATTTTACAAAAAAATTACCATTAACTGTAATATTAATTACCGAAGATCGGTGACAGTGAAAGTGAAGTTTTCATACTGAGTAAATATTTGATTTTTGTAAATCTTTATTCCAAAGGTAAATATGTTCTGAGTTCTTGATACGGTTGAACAAGCACGAAAATTTCTTTTAAAATGGAACATGTCGAGCATTTACTTTCCGTCAACGCGGATTTACTGTCAAGGAAATACAAAAATTCCGCACACTGTCTATTTCGAAATCGCAAACGTGACAAACCCATCGAGCAACTTTTCCTGAAGTTTCTGGACGCCGAAGTTTTTTCATCTCCTTCAGGTTGTCTGGGGAGAAAAAAATTGCCGCCGGTGGTAATTATGTGATTCACACTTGCTGCATCTGATCCTGGAGCATTGTTACGTTGTCAGCGTAAATAGTTTGTTATTTAATAGAAAAAATCATATAATAAAAATCGATAAATGTTATGGGAAAAAACACAAGCGCAAGTGATTACTGCAAATTTAGTCATCCACATTCGGTTATTTCCAGGAACACTGAGTTCTAGAAATTTTATATTCGATGAACGAGGTTATTTCCATGAACTGAATATTAAAGAATACATACCCATGCAGTTAATTCATTTGGAAATAATTTGTCGAAAATTGTTCAATAATTTATAACTATTATGTCCTACAGCAAGTCTCATTATTCATCAAATCTTCATAAATTTCTTAGCTAGTTCCTCAACAAGCTTTTGTCCAGCAAACGTTTCATATAAAAATACAGTCTTGGGCATTATCAAAAGAAATTCATGGAGAATCAATTAAGTTGGTGATATAACAGTCAGCTCTGCGGCGTGCAACAGTCATTACGGTAGTCATGAAGCTGACGTCACATACTAAGTGTTAAAATAATTGAATTGAAATATAATCAAGCTAAAATTTGCATTTCTTATCTTTAATTTATAAGTACGGTAATAATCCGCAATTTGTTATATCATAGTAATAAATGGTAATATAGTAATAAATATTATAGCAAAGTAATAGTGTATATATGCAGGTGATTAATTTCGCACAATGAATAAAAAACTATAACTGCTACTTATCTAATTCATATCAAGAACCTGAAATAAAAAGAATTAATAAGCTCGAAAAAAATTATCTATTTCCGTGTTTAATATTAACCCATATAGAGTTGAGGCTGCAAGCGCATAATCTGTCTGGTCATTTGAAAATAAATCTCCATCGGATGGAGGTAGTGTTATGTATCCATTGTTAAGTAGGAGTTTTAATGCCATTCGAATTAATTGTTGTGGAATCAGGGAGGGAATCAACTTGGGTAATCCAAGCTTTATTCAACAAATGCACAGTTACCTGGAAGAATAATGATCAATGTAAAATACTAATCAACACAAGACAACAATATAATATAACACAAGTATATTTAAACAGACTTTAATGCAAGTACACTTACATTGTTTAACAGAAAAGAGACCCACCCGTTCATACTGGATACAACAAAGAGACTGCGAACAAACACTGGAGTCGAGCGAAATTACGTCGTGTTGTGACGTAGTAAAACTAGTTCCATATTACGACAATAATAACCTTCATGATTAATATCTTACTGAGTAAAACTAAGGTTCGATGATCCATGCCACGAGGGACAAGTCCTCAACGTGATAAGACAGGACCTCTAACAGGATCAGGCGCAGTAAACACGGTCTGAAAGGAGCGCCACAGGAACCTTCTTTTATCGCTAACAAGGTGAAATGCTCCATTTCGCTGCTACTTGCCACGGAAATCTGCTGCTGCTTTGGCTTCAGCAGCTACTCTTAATTTTGGAAATGTGGGCTAAAACAACCTTACTTCACAGGTTTCTAATGTGACCTTAAATCTCAGATGACCATATGATCAGGAAACTTGAATGGTTTATTTTTTAGTCAATGGTTTTATTGCATGACATTTTTCCTGAAATAAATTTGATGAAATAATAGAAAACAACCACTCAATACGTAAGCATTGGGAGGATTTGGTTAGTCAAAAAAGTTTAGAGAAATAGAAAAGACAGCGTCAATTAAGTTTTTTCATGTGACTTTAATAGGTATTTGTTTGAAGAACGCTGTTTAGTACTCGTGTCTCTGGCTCAATAAATGGATCGATTCGTTTCGCTTGTGCCTATTTAGTTCGAATATCAGCTATATACGTAGTAAAAATATGTACTATATTATTGTATCATTATATTGGACCGGCCAATAATAATGTGTACACCTATTATCATTGAATAAATTCTTTATCACATAAAAAACTTATATCAATTGATTGCTGAAAACTGCAATAATCATAGCATTTCTTCCGAAAGCTGTTGAGTGTTGTGGACATCGAGTTCTAATTTCAATGTACTGTCGGCGTTTTGCATGTGTCGATTCACATAGTTGGAATCCGCATATGTTCACCGACAACACCTAAATTTATGGCTACTGTGCACCGGCTGACGCCGCAGCGTTGCAGGATCGAATGTCTGTCTGCATGGACGCCGTCTCAGACTGAATGCGCTCCAACAGGCTCCTGTTCAAGGCAGCAAAAGCCGACTTTATTTGGTTTGCGACTGATCGGCGCCAGCTAGAGCTTCCGGTCAACACTAGCAACGTGGGCAACGAGTTCGTAATGCCTGCGTCGGCAGTTCGCAACCTGGGCATTCTGCTGGACTCGGAACTTTATGAGAACAGTCACATTGCGAAAGCCACCACCGCTTGCTTTGGCGCTATCCATGCGATGAATACGTAGCATCAGCCGCTGTCTTTCAAGGCCAGTCCTCGAGGCCCTCGTGGTGGCGCTCGTTATGACCAGATTGGACTACGGTAATGCCACACTTTATGGACTTCCGACCACGGCACTTAATAAACTACAATCCGCAATGAACACTGCAGCTCGACTCGTGTGCAATAAGCGAAAACTCGACCATGTGACGCCAATATTGCGCGATCTTCACTGGCTGCGCAATCATGCAGCAGCGCACGCAGTTCAAGGTCGTTGTTCTGACGTTCCAATTCCTTCAAGGTCTGGCGCCTCCTGATCTCACGGAAAGTTTGCAGCGTGCGTCGGATCTGCTTTCTAGAAGATAATTGCGCTCGTCATCAACAGCGGATCTCGTCGTACCATTTACACGTCTATCTACCATCGGCGACAGAGCGTTCTCGGTCGCCGCCGCCAGAACATGAAACAATCTGTCGGCTTCTGTAACTTTGGCTCCTTCGTTTCTGATGTTTCGTTGACGCCTAAAGACGGAGCTATTTCGTAGAACCTAAGAATCTAGTGCTTAGTCATTTTATCCGTTCCCATTCTTTCTTGTGTCTATGTATTTTTCACTTTCTATTAATCTTATGTGTGACGTGCCCTCGAAGTTCGTTTGAACCTGATGCCACGATAAATGCTTCGTTGGAAAAAAAATAATTATAATTTTTAGTTTCTTCTGAAAATATTTATTCATCTTACATGTCTACTAAATGGCCAAGACCCGGCCACTAATAATTCTAATAAAATTTGCGACTTGTAATGCTTGACAGTTCCTTTTTATTCATATTGAATTACATTAAACCATGTCATGTAAAGTTCGTCGTTATAACTTGGGCCGTTTGTTGGTCTTACTCAAACAGCGACTCTGGCGGCAAGTCTCATTAGACGACGTCGTCGATATCGCTCATATTTGCACGGCCAAAATTCCGTATTTCCATTATGCAGCGCATTCAAGATTTCCTGGGCGAGACTCCAACTATTTATCACTTGTTATTATAATGAGCTAATTGCCTAATTGAAGTTAATTAAGTACAATTAACTGATGTTGTTAAGCATGAGGCTTGACTACGAAAGGCATGGTTCTTATTGAAGTATTCATATGTGTGGCACTGTTGTTGTGAATGATTTTTAAATGTTATAGAAAATAACAATTAGTCATATCGATATTTGACCACCATTATTTTGTAAAGAAAACCTTAGAAAATCTTTGAAATTGTTCATTAAAATTTATGTAATTCCTATAGTGAAGTAGAATTAACAATAAGTTTTAGACTTTGCAAAATTTCGTTGAAATCTTTCAACATATTAGTACGACTGTTTTCACTACGATATAAAATAAACATAATTTGTTCTATAAATTGGAAAAGTAGAATTTTAAATTAGTTTTACAATTACATTATGCGGCCATTTCGGTTCCTTCCAGCAATTTTTAAGATTTCGCTAACTTCTTAAGCTCTTAAGATTTCGCAATGTGCTATGAGATTGAGCTTCTCTCAAATGAACTGAAATTTTAGTCTTAACTGTTTACTTTAGAAAATCTTTCGTAGAAGACGATAATTTGTAAGAAAAGAAATATCATGACAGTTTTACAAAAAAATAATGACCCCCTCATGTCCAAAATCCTGAGCGCTTTTCAACAATATAAAAACACGTACATTAAATAACTTCAGTCGCTATGTTGATCTTCGCTCTCACGGCTACGTGTTAAGAATTTGATTCCATCGTGGCCAGTCGCTCTATGGACTTTTCGAAGATATTCAAATTTCGTCGCCATGCAGTTCCTCGAGAGCATCCCAGCGTCCATTTTGAGCTTTGCCGGGCGAGATTTTTCCGCTTTTCCATGCTAGTGGCGACGATTTTACGCAGCTCTTAGGCGGTCCTTGAAAGTGTGGCCGTTGGTTCATGTTTATGGGGTGACTCTCTCACAGTGATTATGAGCGTGAGGAATATGATGCCAGTCTGATGCTGCTTTATACTGCGTGGTGACTATAGCGGCCATTGTCATGCCATTAGTGGGAGCTGGGGGATCAACATGGCAATTTTTACGACCTCTCACTGCCAAAAACTTGTCTGACGATTGTTATGTATGTCTGTCGAGACTTATTTAATGCAGTACAGTGAATAAAAATGGCACTAAGTTTTTCGACATTGAATTTCGACATTGGAACCACTAATAAAAAAACTGAACGTAAAAATACTTTTCGAAGAAAATGTCTGCTGTTTTCGTCTGCACTCATAGCAATTAAATTAATGATATAATTTGATTGAAACCCAATACATAATAATGTAATAAATAATATGTATTATTTGCTGCAAGTTAAAATCTATTCTCTTCTATTCCTTGTCTATTTTGTTCATTATAGTTTGCCAATCCCAAAAAGTTGAACGAGCAAAGTGACTTGAAATTTCATCCACTATTCTTCAGAAGCAAACGTAACAATACCAAAAGTAATAGTCACCATCCATGAGACGGTTCACTCGATCAATTCCTGTTCATCAAAATTTCTCAACAAATTCTTTATGCAGTCGCTCCATTCCATATTTTGCAGACATCGAGTCGAAGTTAAAATGAAATTTCCTCAATTTTCATTCAAATTCATGCGGGAGATTTTACATCCTAAATTTATTTCATTATCTCATTATAATTTGGGCTGATCGCTCTCGTTTTCAACGGTGCTGTCTTACGGAGGTAATTTTAATGTTGAAATTACTTTTTTGGATTCATGAAGTTTTCCGAATATATTCGATGACAATTGGCATTGGATTGTTTGAGACACCTTGCACTATCTTCAATCTAAGTTCGCTAATAGCATTGACTTCGTTTCGTTTTCGTAAATGCGTGATATGTAAAAACGGAACTCAATAAAAATACATCCATAGTTATAAACTTATCAACAATGACTAAGGATAGAAAAAATGTCAACAAAAAATTATATCACGATGAAATTACATAGCAAATAACACATCTATCGAGCAAAGGGTAGATGCAAATGACACATCTATCGAGCAAAAGGTAAATGCAAATGACACATCTACCGAGCCTGTTCACAATCAAAGAAGCATACCTGACTTACATCGAACAATAAGAGACGAGATAAGCCTTTTATTTTCGTGCCATCTCAAGTAAAAGCCATGATAATTCAATAGAGGCTTCTATGATCGCTAATGTCTTCATTCCAGGTTATGGTTCATCTCATTTCAGGGGTAAAAGTTATGAATATTTGATGAGCTACAGCAAAGAATTGAAGAACTCTAAAAATCCCTGTACATAAATGAGATAAAAATTTGATTCTAAAACTGTTTTCCTCCGCAAATGTTCTTTATTTAAATCAAGTATGAGTTACAGAACATATTATTTTCCCGAAACTGGTCCTGGAATCGATTTGGTTCACCTAACAACGAAACAACAACGTTTACAGCAATTTTTTTTAAATCATTTAATAAATTCAAAGGAGCTGAATACCTTTTTTTAAACTTTCGTGGAAACACACACATTAAAGATCTATGAATTTTTATTTGGTTGATTAATGACATAGCCCTAACTGAGGACAATTCCAAATTTCATGTATATTAATATTATCTCTTTAATCTTTTTAGTGTTGCGATCGTGACTTATAATACCACAAACTCGGATCAGGCCCAATTCATATATGATTATAATAATCGCTCATTTGTGGCCATTTATTGCCTAATTTGGCATAGCCTCTTGATTTACAATAAACCCACACTGAATTTGCTTTAAATTATTGTTCTCTTGTGCATACAATGACCCGAACATGAACCATGCATCGAAAGTTTCAGTGGGTTCTTTTTCGTCCTTCGCACCGGTCCACAGGTCCGATTGTGAACTCGTAATGCTCTTTGCTCCTGCTCGACAGGTCCGGCATGAATGCATTCATCTGCATTGCCAGGGAAAAAATGAGCTCCTCATTCGCCAACTGACAGACTCGCATCGATCCGACGACTGAAAAATGCGTCGGCCTTCGCCGATGGATGGTCTTCCCTTGGGATTCTGATGTCTGATCGCATTCGGAAGGAAAAATATTTTATTACAGTGATAGTGCTTTGTTACGCAGGCTTAGTTATCTGTCGTTGTTCATTCTTTAGTTTCATAACATTATTTCAGAAATAATTTCCTGCTGACATTAAATTGGTCCTCCGACGCGTTCAGGAAAGTGGGTCGTCATGCAGTTGCGGTTCACAATCCTCGATGTCATGAATGGTGGGAAATGTTTTTTCAGCAGACCAATGAGCCATTACTGAATCTAATAGGGAATCTGTTCGATTCTTTACTAATCATTATTCCCTACAGAATAATAGTAAGTAATGGGCTATATTGTCATTGAAAGTTCAAATTCTTAATTGATGCTGATTTTATCCAGAGGCAGAGGCTTTTTCAAATTATATAATTATAAGCATTGGCATTATTCCGAAATAGTGGAACATGATGCACTACTGCAGAGCGGGTAGAGGCAAAGTGGCAATAGAAAATTGAATTTTGAATGCTGGCAAACCTAATAGCAGTTCAAATAAATAAGTTTTGACTTCACTCAAATTCTGTTCAGATAATTGATGGGATGACACCACCGTTAGTGTATTGAATCATAATTTGGACCCTATAGAAGTACATTCGTATCTTGATATTGACTTATTTTATCTGAAGAGTTTATCTGAACCGTATCTCAATTTGTTCAAATTGATTTAAACCCTTCGTAACTGACTGGACTTTACGGTCCACCGCCACTATAGGTACGAATAGCATTGACGACGGTAGATGTATCTGAGAGCAAAGAGTTACCACGATTACTTATCATTCTATTTGACAATCTAAGTGGTTCTTGAAACGCGTTTCCCTAAGTAAGACCTATATAAATGAAGTTTAACGTGGGAAAATCACTGTACTATCCTTTATCATTTAAATTAAATGGCAGCTTTTCAACCTGGTTAATTTTTTATTCAGGTAAACAATTATCCAGGATCCAATTCTCCAGTCTTCAATGAAGGACTCCTGTGCGATCTCTTAAACTCGCCACCAGAAAGCCTCAGCTAAGAGGATTGCTGGTGACGCCTTCATCCGGCGCACGCTCTTAAAAATTCGGGATTTCATGAGACAAATTTGAAAGCGAAAACAAAATTTTCGACTTATCAACAATGAATAATGTTAGGCGAAACGAGATCAACTACGGTAAAAAACTGATTTAACGAATGATGAAACGCAAAAACGATAATAACCATACCAGATGAAAGTTACACGCAATAACTTCAAGGTAAAACTGTGAAAACAAGATATGGAAAAAATGGTAAATGTGTCCAATTACTGCTCACGTATAACATTTTATTTATACCCATACCTCAATCGTTAGAGAATTAACTGATATTTTTAGATGAGCAACAGGAATACACACGGGAGCTTAAAGTGGGAAATGTAACTTCATTGCTATATTATTGTACTGTATAAGCGACATCAGAAGCGACCTAAGTTAAAGGGAGCTAAGTATTTTCTACGGGCAAAGTTAGTGCAGCTTTATTTAGGCTCACCAGCACATATCTACATTAATAATTACCGCAATATCTGAGCTTCCGATATACAGCAGTCTATACAGCTTCCGATTCATAGATGCCATATGACCTCCACTTAACTTAGAACTAAATGACCAGCACGGAGTCGTTTATTAAACCTTGCATTAGGAAAAATTAATCTGCAGGCAGCGTCTGACCTATTTTTGAGCTTTTGCAAAGAATAATACGCAATTAAATGAGATAAAAATCAGTAATTTTGATAGGCTGGATAATTTAAGACAATTAGATGTATTTCGGCCACTATTTGTTTGAGTGGCGAAATTTTGGTGGAAGTTCAACAAGTTGTTGCGCCACTCATGGTTCAAGACCGAACTTTTCAGCGTAACCTCGGTTGAAGACAACACCATAGTACAACGCTCTGGTCAACTGCAGAATTCGCCCAATTTGCCCATAGTCTCTTATTATAGCAAAATGAGAAGGTTTGAACACAACAAAAGCACGTGATTGCCCTGTACAATTTTTCAAACTGCTGGCATGTCATAAATATTTTGTTTAGCTGCGGGAGAAATTAAAATTTTGAGAATTTTCATATTAGTTTAATTAGAATATTAACTTTTTATTTAACTGAGAGACGGACATTGCTCCTCTCCTCGCTGAAACGCTCCAGCGGCATTGTCCGAAACTACGGCTGGTCTTCGAAAAGCGATTTGTGTCTTTTTCAAACAATTTTTGTGCTATCAGTCTGGTTAATTTATTAAACTCTAACTTATAAGTGTTCCCAGCTTTTACTTTTGTATAAATTCGTTCTTGATGAATCATCGAGTCAAAATAATATTAGCGAAAGTGCGCCGCTTGGACATCAGTGTATCGACTGCATGCAAAGCCACGGCTTCTTACTGCAGCCCTATATCCGCTCCCAAGTTCTAGATAGAAGCCCAGGCAGTCCAGTACCAAACAGACACTGAATTTATCTAGAATTCTGTCTGTGACAACTGCGGCAACAGCAATTAAAAGTTGGGGCGTCTCTTAATTTTGTCTGTGCTTGTTGCTTTTATCCACCTGACATTTTGCATCATATATCACTCGTATGCCCTGATTTATGGACTTAGCAATTTAAATACTAGAGGCGCCATTAAAAAACGAAAGAACAAGGAAATGAACATGTGAGATTTTTTAGTTTATTCTGTAGATTTTCCAACATTCACAACTTTATGTATTCCTTGCTAACATTTTCCGGCACAGGATGCTAAAGTTATTCCCATAGTATAGGTTGGTATGCCTCCGCTTCTGCAGAACAGTGATTATGGTCATCCCTGCCCATTATTTGATGCACATTTAACTGCGTTCAAAATTTTTCGCTAATTAAATGCAAAAGTTCTTTATATTTTAGTGCTTGAATCAATGCGTACTCATATAAATTAAATGCACTTGTATTGATTTTTTATTCACATAGATGCAACGCAACTAAAATTGTAATGATTTGGTAATAATTTAAAGGTTCTTTAATTCATAAAATATGTGCAGTACCATCATTTTACTTATTTTTCTACCATACATTAGAAAAAGTGGTATTTAATTGGATAATACGTTCATCTCGTACACAATCTGATTGGAGCCGGTTAGATAAAGTAAAAGACATGAAATGGATAGAAAACATGCATTCATGCAGTACGTACCAAGAACTCGCACGATATTTTTAATAATTTACACGCTATTATTCATTAGTCAATGACTTTCTTTTGCTTATGTGATCCAATATTGTTAATTTATTACTTTGAAAGCTGTTCTCCTTATTCCAATGGATTTCATCACTCATGTATTCGATAACAATTATTGTTATTGCTGAAACATAGTTCTCGACGCTTATGATGCGCCGCCATTGCTTAAAACAACCTCTGCTCTACACGAACAAACCTCTAAACATACAAGTGCAAATTTCTGCACGCGTTTGGGTGTTTGCGAGCTCGTAATTAAAACACTCGCGAATCTTTCATCATGCTCAAAGAAAGTTCAAGGAACTTGGTGCCAGGGTGTCATGGAACGTGAACTAATTTTTATGATTTTTTTTGGTTTTGAAATGTTTAATTTTTTGTATTTGGTTTTGGTTGTTTTTTGCAGCCTTATTTCTCTTGAACCCAATGGAAATTTCAAATTCCTACAGCCCCAAAATTGAAAAATTATGCATGAAAATTTTGCCCCTTGGGTCGTGAATATTTGCATATAAATTTTTTAAATTTTGTTTTATATGCTCATGGGGTGGCATCAAGCATCATTTCTTTGAGAACTTATCAACAGTCGTTGCTTATATTTTTTGTGCGATGAGAAGATATTCAAATTTCTCATTGTTGCTTCTAAACTGAATATTACCCTCCATTTAAAGTTTAATCTCAACATACTTTTGCCACGTCATTAAAAGTAGTTGAAGCTAGATTTTCTCCTAGTTTATTCATGCTGGAGAAGTAGCTCTCTCCACCTGAAAGTTATTCAATTTATATGTACATATTTGGCTATATATCATATAACAATGCATATGTGATGAAAATGGAACTATTCCTACATGAAAATGGAAATATTTATCACTATCCAACCAGGTATAACGAGGACAGAGCAGGAAATTTAAGTAATATTTTTTTAGTTCAACTCCCAAAAGTTCAATCGGAAAAATTGGCACGACAATGAGAAAAGATGAACTTTAAATTTCGAAAGTAAGAAATAAATTGAGGTCATGTATGAATTTAAAGAATAGTACATCATATTAATGGCATAATGACTTCGTGATTTTCTGGTATTTTTAAACAGAGTGATTATAAAATAGTCAAGAATTTGACTGGTTCTCTTCTTCATGTGGTCTTGTTTACTCTGAATACTGTGCATTAACTCACCGGCCTTGATCAAATTCTCTGATAAAAATGAACCGTTTTAATTTGGTGCATGTCGCAGTATTTTTGGCACTGCCAGAATCATGCTCGTAAAGTTTTCTACGTAACATATCCTTATCGCCAACGAAGCCTACTTAACGTTAATTAAATTTGGGAATCAAAGAAATTTTTCCTATTTACCCACACATCGGATTATATAGGCCGAAAGCAGTACCAGCAATATTTGCAAAAAGTTGTTTAGATTGAACAATAATACTTTTGCGCTGCTCTCGTGCAACAACGGGAATGAAATTCGGCATCTAAAATGAGAATTGATTTCAGCTAAATATTGAGGAAGAAAGTAAGATCTCATTTTGTCCACACAATGCAAAAGCGCACCTGAAACACGCGAATATTCTCATCGAACCCCAGATGACTCGTGAACTGATCATGGTTCAATATTAATCCAATCGTAATTTTTATGAATATATTTAACTTCAGCCGGGGTCATATCGTAAACTGATTTAAAAGTATGATTAATGTTCACTCTCAAAAAGTTCATGTTAGGAGTACCGTATGCATAATTTTGTTCTTTGCATCAGCATCCTATGAAGCTTTGTTATTTCAGTTTACGGTAAACAAAATTAGCACAGAATTTCCGTGAGAATTTTACTCGAATTTAAGTCATACCGAGAATTATTAAATCTTTTGACGTCCCAGAACCGTTCTGTCATTGTTATTTATTCTCGCCTTTATTTAATCAGACACCACGCAACCCAGTTTCCTAACGAACCTCGTCTCTTGCCCAGCTCCTATTCGGCCCTGGGGAAGGGAGTTCATTTTTAATATTGAATACATTTAAGTGTAACCGCCATATGGGTGTTGCATAATAAATATTTAAGTTCTCTAATGAGGTCTCTTGTCTCATCTCACTTTAAGCCGTTGTATTTCTTATATTATATGGTGCAAGTTTTTTCAGACATCAATTAGTGGAAAAACTTGAATTCCTATTTTTTAATCTTGAACGCAAGATAACAACGAGCGGTGCACGATAACTTCCATTTACAGCCATTTGAGCAATTTCAGAGACAGTTGTGTTTATTACTTGGACTTTGACCCGGAATTCACCTAATGTTATTGATTCTAGGTGTTAATTCCAGGTAGAATTCGGATGATTTAATATCATAACAATCGATTTTTTCGATATGGTCCCCTCCATAGCATTCTATTGTATATAAAATAAAAAGATATTCATTCCAAAAAATTCTGGTTGACACGTAAGATTCCGTTGAAAATAAATTATTATTATTTACTTTTGGGAAGAGTGCATTATGTTATCAGTATAAAGCAAAGGCTTTATACCATAGAATAGTATAAACTGTCTGACACTTAGTGTCAAAGCGCAGGAACAATAAAATTATAATTACAACTTGATAATATTGTTTTACATTCAGTTGAATCCTTCGGTTCCATCTAAGGATGCTCATGCTGCTGATATTTTACAGAAAATTCACTTTTACGTAACTCGCACAATTAATTGATATTTTATAATTATATTATAGAATTAATTCCTCCACAATGCATTTTAATCGATTTCAAATTCCTTCTCAATTTATTTCGTATTAGAGCTGCTGCAAGATCAAAGAGAAAATCTCTTGATCATATTCACGGACTTGATGAACGGTCATTTGAATCACGTTTTTTATTTCCAATTTCACTGAACCTGAAATCATTGTAAAGAAACACACAATCTCCGAGTGCGAATAGAATTGTTTTCCATTGTCATGTTCAGAATCTTCAATCTTTAAGTATGTTCTTATCAGAGATTCGATACTCAGAAACTGAGTGTGTAAAATTAAATAAATGATGACACAGTTTCTTACCTACAGCAAAAGTGGGTAGGAATGGACGTAGAACTGATACACTGGATGAGGATGACCCGCACAAGGCAAAAAAGTTCATCGATGTTAGAAAAAATCTCACTCATTTCTCTCAGTACGCGGTTTCATTCAACCATGTTTTATCAAACAGACACGCTCACTTCAAGACCTAATTAAGGAATAATATTCATCTAATTAGGGCTAACTAGGGACAGTACAAGGCAAAAAAGCGCTTCGACGTTAGAAAAAATCTCACTCATTTCTCTCAGTGCGCGGTTTCATTCAACCATGTTTTATCAAACAGACACGCTCACTTCAAGACCTAATTAAGGAATAATATTCATCTAATTAGGGCTAACTAGGGACCAGGGCTTGCGGATACGACGAAACTTCCAACACTTCATCATCAGTTCGACAATCTAAAAATGAATTATTTTTACATTATATCGAAAAAATGGGACTACGTCTTCAATAGTGATATGGAGAATTTGCTTGGCGTTTTCTTTGCTTTGAAATTCCTTGTGAACTTGCGATATAAGCAGACTGATAATGTAAGTAATTTCCTACACTCCATATTATATTTAAATAAAAAGTCTTTACTTCTCCCTATCAATAAAGTAAATGGTAGGAATTTGATTAATGAGGGTTTTTTTATCTGTTAAGAGTTTATATTTACCTTTCGAAATAATGAAGGCTTTATCTCTTCTTAAATTGATCTTCCTTCAAAGTATTTCTTTATACTTTAGCCTCAACAAATAATACGGCCAGTTAGAAATATATTCAATACGGTCAATTCTCAAATCTTTTTTAAATAAAATGGTCATTTGTTTTTCAAGTTTTCACAGGAGGGCATGAGATAAGCATGGAGGGATCCATTAGAGTGAAATATACACGGGTATTTCAAAACACAGAAAAAAATACAGAAACCAACTCTACGACTGCTTTTCTGGCTATCAAATGGAGCGCGTAATACTCATACATCATATACATCACTCGACCATGTGTGTTTCACGCTGTTTTCGTCATCAGCATCACTCTACCCTGTATGTTTCCCTCTAATGGATCCTTCCATGCTTATCTCGTACACTCCTGTGAAAAATTGCCAAAGTTTTGATACTTGAAGCAACAGAGTCTTCGGGGCGCAAGTTGAATGGAGGCTAATGATCTATACTATCATCTCAAATTGCCTAACCTTAAACAATTTTTTATAACAATAGCAGTTTTATACAATTAACATTGAACTTGTTTTTCCCGAATCACAGCTCAAACCTGCAACTTGACTACCAGAAATTGTTTTATGTATAATTATTAAATCATAATTATGCCCAATTATGTCGACTTAGATGATTATTATAAAGTAATTTATTCATATCTATATATCATTGATATTTTATCGCCATGGATCCAAGATCTGTGGGACCGCTCATCAAGCAAAGAAATTCTCAGATGCAGCAGCCTACCCATGCCAAATAAAACTTCAATATTCTATATGATGCATGAATAAATGATGCTCTTTTTAACTAGTGCGTTACTTGAGAGGGTTAGATACTTGAATACTGTCATCAAATTCCGTAGACTTAATTTTTATCTTACACTCCGTTCAGTCTGTTGATAACCTGAGCAGTTCATTATTGTATTGCTTCCATCAGTGCGCTGTTCGAATTATTGTAATCATGTCATTAATTTAATGTTCGTTTTATTATAATTTCATAATATTTAATTACTAATTGTGCTGAATTGTTAAAAGCTCAATCATCATTTGCCTGCCAGGGATGTTGATTTATTAACTAAAAAAATTGGCGTGAATCAAAGTTCATGATTATTTGTACCTGAATTTTTTAACATGATTCAAAAATTTTGCGCAACAATAGTTACATACTCCGCAATGGTGTATAAATAATCTTTACTCGTGACACATGGAAGCTTCCTCTTCATCCGAGCGAAATTTCATCAACTAATAAAATTCTCGTCTGAAAAAAAATTATCAATGGTCTGACAATTGCCAATGGTTAATCGGTGACCTCCTACACCTTGATAAACGCTGATACCGCTATAGTATAGTGTCCGAATACATTTCGCTTATACTATAATAGTGTATCAATATCTGAATGTTATCATGGAAAAATACTGAAAATTCAAAGCACGTCTTGAAAAAGCGAAAACTGTTTGAAAAATTATCCGAGCAGAGCTTAGGGCATTTCATGAGTTAAACTGTAAAACAATTCCTACCTAGCAAAATGAGAACATATCTCGATATCAGTATTCAAGTTATAGCACTATACTTGAACAGATCGAGTTCTGTCTCGATTGATTGTCGATACAACGAAATCGATATCTCTTCATGGAATCGTAACGTTCCATGAAGAGATTCCTGCTTGGTCAGGTCCTAACGTAACGCTTGGTCAGATATTACTGACCAAGCATCGAGACACCTTATCTACGATGCAAGCGCTCTGTCCAGAAAATATTTACATCCAGATCAATTTGATTCATAAATAACATTAAAAACGAGCAGAGACACACATGTACACCTGAAGCAGTTTTCATAGTGAAAGCCTCAAGGTCCCAATAACCATTAATGCCTAAAATGGAATTAAATAAAGCAGTGTTGACTGAGTAAGCCCATTTTAGTTGAAAAATGGGAGGACGATTTCGGTTAGTTCAACGACCTGCAGATGGTGACAACATGATAAATTAAAACGGATAACTTTTAAAAACTGCTTAGTATATAGCTTATTGAAAAAATTACAAAATAATTGTTCCTTTCATAATTTTTCGTTCTTGAATAATTTTTTCTGACATTTTTATGTAGCCTGCTATACCTACTACATGAGGTACACCTCATCGCGATTTTTATACGATGTTAATAGACAATTAAATTTATCATATTATATATTAAATACGAAAATAAAAACAATTAGGCAGTATACAGGCTATAAATTTTTCGGGCATAAAAATAAGAATTTAGGCAGTCGAGAGGAGCGCACTCCCAAAATTCTAATCTTATATTCTAATAATATTTAATTCACCAAAGACACAAAACCTTTGAAAAATCCCCCCTTAATCCTGAAGCGTAATTATTAACAATAAATCTTTCTTTATACTGTCGGCTATATTGTAGAAGCCTCACGTTTAAACTCCGTAACTCAAGTAATCGGAATTTGCATAGGGCACAAAATTGCCAGCATGGAAGGCGATAGTTTTGCACATGGGAAAAAACGAAAAAGAAAATAATACATGAACAACAATTTTTTAAGTGTATAAATTTCCGTTCCTTGTCAATAATAGCTAAATCAAACATAAATTGTGTGTGAGCCCAGGCTGAAATTATTATTTGGTATTACAACATATTATTTACAATAATTCATTCACAATCGTTTTCATATACGTCTTTCTATATTGATAAATCGAGCTTGCAGTGCAATTCAACATCTCTCACAAACTCCAAACAACTTTGTGATTATGTTCGGCGCGCTCAAGTGGACTTGAATCACTCTCATGAACAGCTAATAACGTCGCAATATCTTGTCAAACTGTCATTTAACTGAACTCTTAATCTCATATAATCCCCTCAAACCCCAACCTCCTGATTAAGATCTTAATGAGCCATTCTGGACTAATAATGTTTCTCCAATGAAACGTGGCGCAGCTCAATTATTCATCTCATTAAACCTTGGGGAATTATGCAGTGCGCCTAAAAATCTTGTTTAATCGCGAGGCTTTATAGACTTCTTTACTTGGGACGTAAAAACCATTGTTTCTTCAGGGCCCAACCTGTTGCCATAACGCAGTAATGCCTTAATGGCTCCAGGACTTAACCCTGGCAACGCTGCCTCCTCGACTTCGTCAAATTTACACTCATCGTTAACACTCAGAATCACGTGGCGGTTGTAGCTAGTGTTTTTCGCTATAAATAAATACTGTTATTATCTTTATTTCACAACCTGCCGCTGAATATAATTATTATATTTAATAATATAATAAAATAATAAAATGTAACTACGAAAAAATTTTTACAATTAAAGCATCCAGTATTATTCTTCGATTTCGTTCATTCATTGTATCAAATGTTTGCCAAGTCAATATAATTTAGAGTGTTAGAATTGATGAGTCCCTTGACTGCTTTTAAAAAACATTTTTAAGACACCAGAGAATCTTTGCAGAGCATTTAATTACTGAATCGCGATGAATCATTGTTTCATTTCATCAGTTTATGCATCTCGGGATTACACGTAGCATTTTATATTAAATTTGACTGGTGCGATTACGAAGATTACATCTATACATGCACCGCCATCCTGGCCTACAAATTTCTAAGGCAGTTAATTTCGCCTGAGTAAATTGTCCAGGCAATTAATAGCATCGTTTATATTGTCTGCTAAAGTGACTGGTCATCAGTTTCCTTCAAGCTGCCAATTGCTTAACTTGAATCACAACAAGCCTACTTCGACTTTAATTAAGCCTTGCCAGGCCCATGATCTAATTGAATTGAGGTTTGATTTGTGTGCCTCTTTATTGTCACACATCGCGCGCTCGTAAATGGAGTCGTTATTATTTAATTTTAAAAAATCTGCAACATTTCTCGTTGCGTTTCAGATATTCATAATTTTCATAATTTGTATTGCCAGTACTTTCAAATTTTAAATCAAGCGATTCAGCTACTTCGTTACTTGGGTTAAACCCCTTTTTCGCAATCACATAAAGTCTGAATTGTTCTTTCCATTTTTTTCCAGTAAACGAGGTACTCTTCTTCCTTAGTGTACAAGATTTCACAAATCGTCTCAAATGTCATGTATCATCAAATACTACAAATTAAATTATAATGTCATGTCCTAGTATTTGAAACACTGAAAATCTCTTCATCATCAACTCGCCATTGCTGGATAAGTTATTTTTTCTTTCGAAAAATTCCGGAAAACGTTGTTCTCTTAATCATTTCATCATTATTCAATGCATTATTCACCTAGAAATATGAAGCAGAGCGTGGTGTTTTTTTAAACCTTGAACTTGACAAAGTGAGAAAAAATTCCGCAGTCCATCCATCTTCTTGGTCCGACCACAGAGTCAACTCAAACAGTGCAGAATTCATGTCATGTCCGACACGGCGGCAGAATAATTTCATTTTCAGTGAG
Organism: Hyalella azteca; assembly: GCF_000764305.2. Taxonomy (NCBI): domain Eukaryota; kingdom Metazoa; phylum Arthropoda; class Malacostraca; order Amphipoda; family Hyalellidae; genus Hyalella; species Hyalella azteca. The sequence goes on from NW_025944502.1 coordinate 29,922, forward strand.
ATCATTTGTTTTGGTGTGTCGGCTTCTCTGTCGGCGTTGATGCGAGAAGACGAGTTGTGCTTTTAGAAGCGTACGCACGAGCAGCAAAATCCTAGACTTTCTTAAACTTGAGCACAAGAGTCATTCTGCGACGAATTTGCATTTCATTCCCGTGAAGCTGCCGTGAGTCTCCGGCAGGCTTTCTCATGGAGGTATCACTATCAGGGGCTTCCTCCATAGGATTTTTTCATCTCTGTTCCACCGGAAGCTCCGCCGCAATGACTTTTATTCCCAAATTTAACCCTAAAAGGCCACATAGGTAAAAATTTCGTATGGCCTGGATGCTGATGGGCTTCCCATTTGATCGTTTAATAATTATACATGAAATGTCCGGGTTTATTCACATGGGAAATTATATTGCAAGTTTGAATATTCGTAACAATAATGTAGGGCTCATCATTGTTTAATCCAAGCAGAAATTATTTCGTTCAGTACTAAATCGTATCACTCGCTTTGATAGAATTTTAGTTTAGTTACCTATGTCTGTGAGAGTTTTCGGTGGGTGCTATATAATTTGCAAACTGCTGACAAGTGTTTGTCAATGAAATTAAATTTGTTCTGAAGCATCTTCCGGTTCAAGCAGTGAAGCGCTAAACTGAAAATGAGAGCTTGCTATGAGCATTCCCTATAATATTTTATTTTTAATGTAAAGAGAATGACCAACAAGAGAAACGCAAATATCAAAGAGAAAATTCAATCTGCTGGGCACTCCCAGTAACTTTTGTCAACGAATTTGAACTCATCGTAGAGAAATGGACTTGCTTATGCAAATTAATAATTCAACTTACAAGTTATAGCGTTCCCGGTTAATCTTTGCTGTATCGCAACCATCTTTAATCCTCATTGTTTGAATTTAGAGGTCTGCATTTCATGTATTTTTACGGCCATATATGTTTTATTCTTTAAACAATGTTGTACAACCTTCCGATTGGAAAGGCAAAGACTAGACCAGACATGAGACCGTAAAAGAAATCTTATTTCTGTCAAGAGGAAATAAAAAGGGACAACAAACACAAAGACATGACCCACAGTAATAAAATATATATGTTTCCTTCCGCATTCCGAACAGGTGATTTGTCAAAAATTCGATTTTTGAAAAAGTTTATTTGTGTGTTGAAAATTCTTTCGCGTCCCTTGCAAGCTCAATTGGATCATGGATACCATCGTATTTAGTCAACTATTCTGCAAATGCGTATTTTAAAATTTGGGTATTCTGTTAACCATTTCTACAGTTAAATTTTATTACCCATTAAATATTTTACCAATGCAAGACGGAATCAGTAAATGTGTTTTTAACAAAAATTTTTGTAATACAATATTGTTGCACTAATAATTTTTTTTGCAATTTGTCTCTTCAAATTCAAAAGCTATTTCCTTTCATTCGAAGCTAGCTACTTGATACGAAACAATAAATTTGACAGCTTGGTTAGAATGAAGCGGTTTTATAATTGTTGTTATAGTTGATATTATTTGTCCTGAACATCTCGTAAAGCAAACTTTCATTAAATTAAAACGATAAGAGGATCGAACTCACTCGCCACTTTGCCAAAAATGGTACGACCTTAAACGGAATCAATTACAGATTTATAGATTATGCGTCGATCACATGGAAAAAATAGCAGCTTTGCTGGAATAGAAAGCATTTCTATTGACAAAATCTTACTGCGTAGAAAAACATTTTGGAATTCACATTCAACAACGGACGAGTAGGAGCTAATTAACATTTTTGGGATAGAAAGATCCAATATAAATTTCTCAAGTTATTTAGCTAGCTTTATGTACATTTGTTCCTAATATACAGGATCATATCTGCAGATAAATCGATTAAACGAATGAAAATTTCACTCGGAAGCTAAATTTTATAAATTATTGTCACATAAGCTCGGACTTAACACGTTCATTATATGAATGAAGAGTACTTCAATCATTCACTCCACATTTTCCACTCGAGGAGCCTCAAATTCCACACTTGACTTGTAGTTCATTCGGGAAGATTTGAAATTAAATTTGAAGCAACTCTTCCAAATAGTGCTTGGTTTATCAAATAAATATTTTGATGACGCGCACTCCCGTTGTGTATATTTCAGTTCCCTCATAGTTATATTCCAAGCAGCAGTGAAACGAAAATTTTTGCTTGCTTCTCGATCTAAATTACTCTTCAGATTTAAAGTTATTTACAACTTATAATATTAGCCGAATTGTTTCGGCTAATTATTTTTGTGAAAACAAAGGTGGGCTGGAGAGTGTCTTTTTTCCCACGTCACGCATGAAAATTAAGCCAACTTCCAACAATTTCATTCAAAAAAATTTTCGCTAAAAATGTGTTTTGATTTTTTTATACCAGTTTTACTCCGGCTCTTTGATGCAACATCGTGATTGAAAACCGTCATGGCACGAGGTCGCATTCTAGATTTGTCTCCTACCTTTGATTCGTTTGTTTGACAGTTTCTCCATGGGCAGAAACCCTCCAGCCAAATTTGACAACTGACTTTTATTCAATTTTGTTCGCTTATAGGAACCTTTGCAGTCATAACTAAATTCATACGATTCTTTCATTTAAAAAAATTAATCAAAAATAATTCACAGGCGCTTTCAATCAAAGAAACTTCATGAAATAATTAAATTTTGCTGGATCTCTTCATCTTTTACATCTTTTTATGTTATTATCAGTTCAATTTGCACATGGACAACAAAGTTTTTTAATAATCTAATAATAAAATTTGTCCGATGCCATCAAATTTTCAAATATTTGTAACAAAACAAAAACAGAAAAAATACAACTCAGTACTCACTGCAGTGAGTGACAGAGAGCGCATTTTCTCGTCGACGAAAACGTGAAGTCACGGACAGACGGACGGACAGGCGGACAGACAGACGGACGGACGGACATGATAAGCACACTAGCGCCTTTTTTCCATAAATGAGAAAATGCGCTAAAAATTATAAAAATATAATAATTAAACTGGATTACATAAATCTGTGAATAACAGGTGTAGAGCCGAATGCAGCCACAATAAAGAACATTGGTAAAGTTCGGAATTTTTTACTGTTTGAAAGGAATTATTTTTCAACAAATTGAATTAAATTTTTCATGCTATGGTTGTTTACTTATCTAGTACGGCTCAAACGCATATTCAATGCTAACATCTTTATAGGTCAACTTATTAATTGTTTGCTTCGAAGTTGAAGTTAATGTACAGTTATGCGCACCAGCGAGCATAAAAATCCGATCACATGGTCTTTGTAATCGAACACTAATGCACCTATAAACCCTAATTAGAGCTTGTGCTACCTTAGTATGAGTATCAAAACCTCCAAGTGCCTCATAATGTGTACCAAAAAGACTACTGTTAAGCCTGAAGGATGCATGGCTAGGTTAATCCTTCAATAGGTTAGGTTAGGTTAGGTTAGGTTAGATACGTTACGTTAGTTAGGTTCGGGTATTAGTTTAGGTATGTCCTAACCTTGAGCAAGGTAGGTAGGTAAGCCTGAAGGAGCAAGGATCCCTTCAAGCATAAAAATTAAGCAGCTACGCTACTGCTTGTCACTGTTGGTCACAGTATTGTGCATTGCTGGGTTAATGTGATGCGAGTCACTTAATTCGTAAGAACACTAAAAGTCCTGCATGGCTATTATCTGACGGGTGAGAAACTTGGATAAATAGATATTTCATATTTCTCAAAATTGTCTACTATCTACTAATTTTTTCCTTGCTTAAATACATATAGTGTATGGTGCAGTAAATATTACGGTTTAAAATTTAAGTTTTTAATATGAATTAAATTGATCATGCTCCCTGGTTCAGCCCACATACTACGATTTGGATGACCTTCGCTAGCCGAGGTATTGTGCAGCCAGGCGACCTCGCATTGGGACTCCTCTGTATCGTATTGGGAATCTCCTGGTATCGTGGATACACAGAGACCGGATAGATTAGTCATTCTGACTCGGAGACCAAGACTTGAATTCAAATTACGAGACACTGAATTGAATCTGCGGGCAATGCCCATTCCATCAAGCCCTTGTAGCGTTGCAAGATCATGAAAAATAATACTTTTCTCACGATTCAATAAATTTAGAATTGTTTGCCAATAGTAGAAATTGCCACTTTCGTTCCAAATAAATTCATGATTATGCTAAACTACTTCGTATATCATGATTTGTGATTTTAAATTAACTTGCTACATACTTTAGTTTGAAATTGTGAAGATTTTGCTTCTTCAGCCTGTAGAGACCTGATGGCCCGGATCATGCTAATATTTTCAAATCAATGAGATGTTAATTAAAGTAAGACCGGTTTACAAAAGTAATTTACATAGAAGCACCATTGAACATAGGTTGTGACACTACGAAGAAATATTAATTTAAAGTTAAGAATATTATTGTGCGTTTATTTTTGTATTAACAACTCTATTTCATAATACCGCACTATTGCACCACTAATATTAAAATCTCACATCCAAATAATATTCCGACACAGTAGGTATTGAGGATATGAACTCAAATTGCCCCTACATATTTTCAGTCCGATTCATCACTAACGTACACTCCAAGATTCCAGAAACATAATTTATAAGGAAAATAAACGTATACCTAGCTGTGGCATCAGTGAAATTCTCAGATGAAAACTATATTGCCTTCCAACGCTGTTCCTTGACTTGCAACTTTAGATTTTAATCAAATAAAACTCGTTAAATCGTAATATATGTTTGGAACAGGTTACTGATATATACCACTAGCGCCACGCGCCTGCGTATCGATTTAAGACCCAGGCGTCATACGCGACAACACGACTCACAAAGGATGTTGTCTGCAACGCGCGTAGCAGAACAAAGCGGTGCGGAGGTTGAGCGACATTAAGTGTTTATTTTTTTATAATGATCACCGGATGGTGACCTTCAAAACTCTACGAAATAATTGACAATCTTTTTCATTTCATTCGACCTTTTACCATCATAATTATCGTGATTTCACTCAAATTCCACAAAGCCTTTCACAGACGATATCTGTAAAAAAAGAACTTTCATCAGTGGTATAGGTTAATTGGCGCTGCTTTGGGATTGATTTCGTAAATAATTTTCCCTACAAATATAATCCAACGAATCCTTGGCAATTCCTTTAGATTCAAAGTAATGTTCAATGATGTGGCTCAATTATCAGATAAAAATAATTTTTTTCGCCGCACTAATTTGCTGCACTTACTTGGAGTAAAACACGGAAACTTATATGTACTATTGTGGTTATATATTTACAATAATTTGAATGCAACCTATTTGTATTTTCATTTATAAGAATTTGAGAGCTGATCGTCTTCATCTACACGCCATCTCGGCACAGAACCTTGGAGCAAGGCCTGGACACGATTCAAGGTAAACCCCAGCGAGCTCAATCCCGTTTATTGATATTCCGCAAGAATATTGTGATGCCTGATAGGCGCAGACTTCATCAAGACGCTCATAATGGAGCATTTGCATGCGCTGCAACACAATCGGCCCGCAATATTATGAGCAAAGGCCTGAGTCGGAAGTTCATTGCGCCAACTTATGATACAAAAACCGACTTGCTTCAACTTCAGCTTCACAACGATATGAAAGTGAGAACTTGTGTAGTCGTTTTGGGCTCGGCAAAGCTGTAACTTTGAAATGAGATCCTTGTAGCTCCTTCGGACGATAACCAGTTCATGCTCCGCCACCTAAGTACGACACTGATTTTGAATTAATTTACACTTCATCGAACGTATAGGAAAAAAAACCGAAATTCAAGCTGACATGTACAACTTCAACAATTGCTTCATATTTTGAGGTCCGACATTTATCTCATTTGTAGAGCACATGTCTGCTACTTCTCCCAATGTGTTCAATGTTGGGGCACAGGTATTGTCTTTTGTTACAGTTGTAGTGCGAACTTCACTAATTACGTTCGCAAATCTCAGCTGACGATTTTAATAAACGTCATAAGCAAGCAGGTGTCTGAGATTTCACCGTTGTTTTGAATTGCGCATTATCCTTTCAGTGTGAGCAAATGTCTTGTACGGTACCAATGGTGCTTACTCTTTGGATACTCAGCCTATTTCGTCGCATGAGCTTTTTCCAAATGGTACTCAATTTTTTTACGACTGAAAACAATACAAGGTTTAGACTCACAAACAAATTATACTTACTCCAACTACTACTTAGATTCAGTACGAGGATGAAAATTCGGTAGAAAATTATTCTATGCGTTAGTTAGATCTCTCTTTTTCTCAATAAGTATATTCTGAACATGCTGATATCTGCAAACACTGAGCAAATCTTTCCTGTTGAACATTGTTAGTGGCTTAGCATAAAGTTTCTACCTAAACTCTAGCTTAATCTTGCTGACAGGCAAATAATAACACAAACTTATCAGATATTTTTCTACCTACATTAGCATTTAAAAGTTAACTTCGGCTCATTTTATTAAAAAATTACATATTATTTATTATATTTAATCGTTTTTTAGGTTACAATGTTTCTTCATATTCAATTTCGGAATCTTTTCTTCTCACTGAGAGACTAAACTTGTGCTACAGTTGCATGTTTACTAACTCACGAGAACAGCTGACAAGCCCCCGCGTGGAACATATTTCAGAAGGGACTCGACTATTGCACTATTGTGTTGTCATGTTCAACGGCTGGAACTCAATCTAAGTTAAATATGGAGGCACATTCAGGGCGTGGGCAACGCAAGCTGCTTTTTATTTATACTTCTAGGTCACTCTTGCTGGAGCTCGTCTGTTTTGTCGCGTGGGTGAAGGTGTTTAAGGTGTTAAAATTTTGGCAACAGTATCTAGGATTTAATTTAATTTAAATTTTTCATTTTATTGATGAATAATGCATGCATTTTTGTAAAGAACCTGAACTATCGATTGATATTTACTTCAAATCACACGTCAAGTTATTGCATACCCTTGCTGAACGTATGTTAAACATTGCGACAACCATAACTAATTTTCTGAGAAATATATTCGCCTGTTTTTATCCTACTGATAAGCGCAATACATAAAGGATTTCTTTTGCAATTGAAAAATTATCAAAAATCATGGCTCATTATGTGTCAAAAATGAAAGCTTTCGTAGAAATTCGGAACTTGACCGTCTTCACCAAGTGACAAGACAATTTTCTAAAATCGATCAAGCGCTAACTTGAAATTATATTATTTTGAGGTAGTCAGGCGCTCATTTATTCGCGAAACAATTCATCTATTTTATCCTCAAATGCACGATAATATTTAACTTATTAGGCAGGCATCGTGTTTGCGGGATGCAAGAAAACGAGGTTCTCATAACATTTGTAAATTTACAATTATGTTAGCCTCCCCTTGAATCTCAATATAAGCAAGATTTTCAGGATACAAATCAAGATATTTTCCATAGATGAACTGCTATCTGCATTATCGAAATCACAAAAAATTAGAAAATTTGTAAGGTTTGCAAATATTCACAAAATTTTTAGATGTGTTACTCTCGGGAAAGGCTTATCAGAAATTTCAAACGAAGTAACTGTGAGGTTGAATACCCTTCAGCTCGAGACCACTAGAATCTTTTTTCTTTCCGTCATGGAATTCATGAAATTCAGTTTGCAATGATTGAACTCAATTATGCACCAATCAATATAAATACTACAATTAAATAGAGGCTACAATGAAATATATGATGTCAGAATGGATTATTTTTCTGGTAGAGTGCTTAAATTAAACTTCACAGTTATTTACTCCATCTAGGGCCAATTCCATTTCAATTGTGCGCTACTGCTGTATTTCGATATGTATGATATTCAATATGTATGATAACATATATATTGAAATAAGTTTATTTCAATATGTATGTCACCATTCGAACGGGATACCCAAATGACTAAAGCTCATTTCCTCTTCGCCCTGCGGGAGCCTTACATTCCTTTGCACGACTTGAGTTAACTGGCATCAGTGAATAATTTATTCTTGCTTCCCAACGGACTTGACAAATGAAGCGATCTCAGCAATGAACTTCTCTCAGATGTGCAAATGCCGCCCAAAACCAATCAATGGAACCAATGTAGGTGGGCAGACTTAGTGGACCAAGAAAGTAATTAATGCAGCCACTGAAGCTACGATCGACGTAATAGAAAAGTTTCTGAAGTAATATTGTCGTACATTTTTTATCTGAGATTTAAAAATTTTCTAATTTTGTTTTTATATTTTTTAAAAAATTTTGTTTTTTTTTTAATTTATCGTACTTCTTCGTCGGTACGATAAGGAAGCACCTTAAATTTTATGTATAATGTGATGTGAGTATTCGAATTTCGGATGGACTTGCAATCATGTGTTCGCACCAGAATTATGTCTTATAAATGGATCTCGTCGAACCAGAACAGGTTATGTGAACCATAATCTAAAATAATAACTTATGACAAGCAATCTCGAACCTAGAATAAATCGATTCAAAATTGTTGTTAATTTCATAACTTGATCAGATCGTTGTTTTTTTATTTAAAATAGAGTCGTGATTGAATAACAAGGTCTCGGTCATCGTGCTCCAAAACACCATGAAACTTTATAGGATATACCAAAATATCCAGAGAATTGATAAGATAACTTGAATAGCCATTCATATTTGAATGCAGTTTCTGCCCAGCGTACCTGCAGTCACCGTGTACACGGCCTCCCCGTACCTGCAGTCACCGTGTACACGGCCTCCCCGTACCTGCAGTCACCGTGTACACGACCTACCCGGGAAAATCGAGCGCGTTCGCTCATGTTCACACTGAGGGCTCAATCATTTTCCCATCATGGCATTAACAGCGGATATTAATGATGGCCTAAGTTATGATTCGTTAAGGTAATCTGCGTAGCTAGGAAATTACGTTGCCGTACTGAGGCAGCAGCCATGTTCGAGATAAAATTTCTGACGCATTGTTCGATCATGCATAAATTTGAATGCCGTTAATTTTGTGATTTATATTTTTTAACTAACCACAGGCAGTTTTATCACCAAGGTTATGTAATAATTAACGACTAGCTCTATTAAATAATGCTAAATTGAAGTATCGATAATTTGGTAGCGATTTAACATCATATTTGCTGTTTGCCGCTCACGTCAGAAATGTTGAACAATATCTGTATTAAAAGGTCCCATAACATCCACTCGTCAATTTACATAAACCTAACTTCATTAAGGGATGTGAACTATGAAAAGTGTTTAAACTGAGCCATACATGATCCCAATCAAGAAGATCACAAAGTAATACTCAGTGAACCTAGATGCATTTCGCTGACTTCTCTTCATTAGCCTGTCCTCGAGAGCAGTGAAATTCTTTCAGCAACTCGAGACTCTCCGTCTTTGATGCAAAGTCGGCCCTTGAGTTATACCTCTTTGGTTGAGCTGAGACAAGTGCTCTAACTTAAAAATTCTGCCCTAAGACCAACCTTCGTCAAGATTTGGAAAATGTCCCTAAATTTTCAGCAATGCAAGGTTTGCTTTTGAGTCGTAACGAATATTAAAAACAACTATACATTTTTTGGTTGTTCCAAATTGTAGATTTTTGAATACATGTCACCAATTAAAATTAAATAATGAAAAATGTCCCACTAAAGCATCCCGTTAATTTTATTTAAAATATGAATGTTTTTAGTGCATGTATGCATAAAAAATATGGCTACAAGCGTTTCTGTGCTGTTTGGTGTAGTAATAAAGTTGTTTGACATTTAATCAAGTTTGACATTCGAGATAATTCTGAGCAAAAGGATATTTGACATTTAGACAACATTAAATTATTTTCTTTTGGATGGCAACTGAGCATGAGTGCAGATTTGACGGCAATGCAATACCTGCACATTTCAGTGTGTTTCATGAAATAAACAAGCTACTAAAAACCTAAGGATTGATGGTATGCTATTCTCTTCAAACTTTATATCGCAGTACTTCAACAGCCTTGTTTTCATCAGGGGTTGCGGACTTTTTTCAATTCTATCTGTAGGATTTTACGAAGGTAAAGCAACTTGACCGGGACCCGATTACCAAGATTTTTTTATAATCACACATTTTTGCATCGAATTTTAACCATTATCTCATAAATAAACATAAATTTTTTCCTTGTTGTTAAAACTGTACACTGTTAGAAAAAACGGTGAAAAAACGATCCCACTGGCGTTCTAGTGGCCAGTCGCTACGTGAAAATAAACTGTTTCGCCGTTTTTATTAGATGTTTTACGGATTTATTGTGTTAAATTAGAATAAAAACGGTGACATGGTATTTCTTTTCACCTGCCGACCGGCCACTGAAACGCCGGTAATACCGTTAACGGCAATTTTTCTAGCAGTGTAAATTCCGTCGTCGTCTTCGTTCGTCGTGTGCGAATTGCGTTGTTGCAATAATCTTCGTAGAGGCGTAGGGTCAACAAATGTGAACTTTTACTAATTAAATAAATTCTGGCTTTCCCAGCCAATTTGGCGACACCGCGTACGAAGTTTAAATCTCGTTACCTGCTTACTCATTATCTTCCATCTGAGCTCGTGACAGCAGCCATGTCAACAACATGACCTCGTGCCGTTGACATGGCTTATTACATGTACTTTGATGCTTTTAATTTAGCATATTACTGCGATTAACTTATTAATAAATGCCTTTGATCCAGCCTGCCTAATTAATATCCAATATCTAATCATAGTACCAATAATTTTCATTCCTTTGATGTCTCACGCTCGTGCAGGTACAGTGCTGGGCACTAAACTCACACAGATATTCAACAATATTGCTAATTATTCGGATTATCATGCGACATTCACTTGAGTTTCATGAAATTGGTATCCGAAGCAGTAGCGTTAATCCGAATCTTATGAGATATTAATTTATTTGATTTCGATTGTCCATTTTTAGAAATCATTCAATACCATATTTTGCACTCATTAATTTTGTGTAGCTAAAAATTCGGAAACTGGATTAAAACAACAGTGAATCCATTACAAGTTAATATGCTGATGACTAAGCAAAGTTGGAAAATATACCTGTTTTTTATTATATCCTAATTCGTGATTCATCTTTCTTTACTTTAATTATGTGTGAATACGCCGTAAGTTTTAAAATGATTAAATTCAGCGTCACAAACTCATGCAGCTATTGACATTGCGTTGCAGAATTACCGAGTGAAGTCCAGCAATATGCTTGATCTTGCTTGTTGGATCCTGCGATGACGATGCCGGGAATATTGCCTTGCTAGGTGTGTTTCAGGAGGCATAATTAAGAATTCAAAGGAGAATATTCTTGAGTCTTCATGCATTTCAGTTGCGTCCGATTCAAAGAAAATGACTATACCTGAGACTGAGCTTCGTAAGATTCTCTGTAAAAATGAGAAAAATTGAAGTAGTGTCAGTTACCATTATATAACGTTGAGAAATTCCGTAAATCATCACTAAAATTCTGCAACTGGATATAGGCTTTCAATCTACAAATAAGATTATAAATTGTTGTTTATATTTCCCTTTATATTATTTCCTCATTTTTCTTTTTTTATTAGAAGATTACTTAGATTTCATAAAGTCTTAACGGTTTTTCACATTCCTGACAAAAAATTAATGTGGCATTTTTGTTCGGGTCTTAACAATTCTTAAAGCAGCCATGAATTATAATTAGCATTTCTCTTTCGATATATTCCAAAATATCAATAAATATCAATTAATTCTGATGATCACAGATACCAATATCAACTCACCCTCCCTATAGCTGGTAAAGACATGCACAAACAATAAATGCTGAATAGTTCAAATAATAACCGCGTATTTTTGCAAACAAGCAAAGTACTGTCAATAAATTCAAATAATTAATTCTTCACTTATACAACTTGGTTGTACTTCCAAATAAGTTTGAACCATTGCACTATCAGTCTTACATTAGCGAGTTTCGACCCTAAAAGAGTAACATAATTCGAACGTTGGCATTTAGGAGACCATCTATCAGCTTCCTTGTCACATTAGAGCTCCAGAGCGGATCTTCACCCAGATATCATTGTCCCTTCTACATTCCGAAATTGTGCCAATCCGCTGAAGTTACTCGTAAACATGACAGTTTTCAGTATAAAGTTCTGAGAACTCATTTCATAGCCCTTCGACGCTGTAAAAACTTTCGGGGACATCATTTCGAGTTCTTCGTCTCTCCGCGTTGCGCAACACGTCTCTGTTTCAATGTTCCCTGAGCTCCTTCTCTCTCGCACGATACCGGAGACTATATTATTTATTTATTAACTGTGTCCGCTAATAATATCTGGCAGAAACTATTTCAACATTCAACAGCATTGAGAGGTGAGATTCTTCATATTGTTAGCAGCTACGTAGAATATATGAACTTTCATGACAGTAAAAGCCATAAGTTTATTTTATATTAGTTCGTTCCATTTTCGTTGCGACTTCCGCTCGTCGTCCTGAAACATTTTGCACAGAACATGTAAGTATTCGAATAATGAGAACTCACAGCTAATGACCATCTATTTTTTAAATGTAATTTGGGATTGGAATTGATTTCGATGCGACAGTTAATTTAGAACAAGATCCAATATCATTTTCTTTTCGATCACATAACGAGTCAGTTTTTTCCTGTACTAATTAAGGCGGCTTAAGTTTCCCCACCGGATCTCATAATATTAATTCCATAAAATTCGTACGAACTCACGACTGGCGAGACCCGAAATAAGTCAGTGGAATAACAGCAGGAATTTTCAGAAAAATAATGTCTCGTAGGCTGAAATTCGGCTGAAAATTTTTAAATTAATGAGCCAAGGATATACCATTCAAAATCACACGCCATGAAGCTCTTTTAGAATCCTCAAGTCAAAAAATATAATCAAGCTTTCAGCCACTTGGAGCTTGCCTTACAAAAAATTATGGAGTGGTAACCTCGAAATCAAAATTTGGATTCTTAAATATTTTACGCCTAATATATTCCGTTTCCTACTCATAAATACGCAAGATTTTATTTCACTCCTCGTAGTGAGTCGATGACATTAAGGACAGGGCTTTACGAATAAAAAATTTATTTTTTGGTAAAAATGAAATTTTTATGGCAATGCTTTGAAAATTTAACCCTAATAAATTACACAAACTTTGTTTAATTAAAGAATTTGGCGTTTCAAAATAACTCCGACTGTTCAGCACTAAAAATTCTACTATGCAAGGAATAATAAGGAAAATTGATCCTCAAAAACTCCTATGAGATATTTCATAAAATTTTGCCAATTAATGATATGTTATTAGCTGCATTCATATTTAATTCACTTATATCAATATCTAGCTAGTGCTACTATACACAAATACATACACTGTAATATCACAAATTTAAGAACAGATGAAAGATTACCTGGAATATTCCAAACTGGAGTTCTTGCATTTAGATTCTTCCAAAATGTATACCTTACTGACCTCATATAAATGTCTCCTCCTTGGCATCGTCCAGAAATCAAAGATCAAAAGGCTTATCTTGATAGTTTTGTTGGGGGTCAATTTCCTACAGGGTAAAAGAGAAGTCACTTCAATTCACCCCAGTTGCCCTGGGAATAGAAACTGTATTCAAAGCGCCGATGTTGTTAGACGCGACGACGTAGAGTTCAAGAAAATCCGAACCCAAATAATGTAATCCATCATATCGCCGACTGAAGCAACAACCAACGCGTCATCTATCAGCAAGAAGAAGACAAATCGATTTTAGAGATCAATCCCGACACAGAGATTGTGGATGATTTATTTCAGATTGGAATGGATGTTAACAGGTCATTGCGCTCGTTTGTGAAAGGAATTTTTCCCCTTTGAGATGCTCATTGCGACATTAGTCCTCTTTGATAATTACCCTGCAGAGTTTCATGTTCACTGCTTAATGTTCACTGAGTTTCATGTTCACTCATAATAAACACTGGAATCTGCTTCTAAAATAACAGTTTTTTCCTTGAACTAATATTTGAAATATGTCTGTCGCAAAGTTCCGACAATATGTAGCCCTTGGGCAACAACAAAAAGCAGTTGAGAACACTAACTGCGTTAAAATCTGGAATAAACTTGGTTCACTTCACGCTTAATTATTTTTTTCTCTGACTCTTCGTTACATGATTTTGTTAAGGGTTTGGTCGCAACGCTGTTTTATTCGGACTCGTGGGCAAGACCAACTACCATAGGAGTATCCTAATATGGATTCAATTTGGTTCAATCTAATAAATCAGAGGATTCCATCTTTTCCTTCCGTAGCTGCCTCAATAAGAAAATTTAGAATTTTTTTCAGTTTAGTATAATTCCGTAATCCTTTAATTCTTTGTGTGTTGTTTATACTCGTAGAAACCTAAGATTTGCTCGCTCGCTTTGTTTTCCTCCTAAGTAGGATGTTTACTTCTCAGTTATTTTCGATAAATTGCTGTGTTTCTACACCTATTATTTACGTCAGAAAGTAAATACTTTATGGGGTAAGAATATTCAGGATATTCACTTCGTAAAATCAATAGAGTGAAAAAAAAAACATTTGAAGCGAGTTTCCAGTTTTTTGCTTAGATAGTTTGATTTTTTTTTGCTTCCAGTTTGATTTTTTCCTACTCTGTTTATCGAGCAATATTTTGTTTGGAATCTCATGTTGTTGCACGTAGCACGTAAATGAATGCATTCGTGGTGATTTTTCTTGTGATAGAATAAACCTTACGAGTGAAAACTCATTGATAAGTAATTTCAACCGTCTCTTTTTTTCAAAAATTTAAGAGACGAACTGCAAATGTTTTTTAGACTCATCAGAGAATTACGGGGTGGAAAAGAAATTAAATTACTAATTACTTGCGTTATTTTGACCATGACTCTTCCCTTATTTTTGAATAGGTAGGTAACTATTTTTATCGGCCTACACCACACATATATGAGAGATGGTAGAGTTTAATCGCAAGGAAACCAATTTATTCTGACCGCCAGAAGCATAAGACAATTTTCATGGCAGTCTGCAACGTGAACATTGATGGGAAAATTCCAACTTACGAGGAAACGTACGTTGCTTAAAAATATAAACCTGGTGAGTTAGACTTTTTCTTTAATCAACTGATCGAGCGTAAAAATTTCCTTTCTTTCCAAATCGTCGACCACAATTTCGAGAATTTTATTTTGGGTTTGATGAAATTCGCTCCTAAGATAATCGTTGGTTAATATATACTTCCATATACCAGGTTTTCTGCAGGCAAAACCTAATATGTGAATTTCGGGCTGAAGCCTCTTCTATAATATCCAAAAATATTGCTGCCTCCAGTAACTGCTCACGTAATTAGTTAAATTATCAAATGAACCTGTCTCGTCCTGTGCCATAATTTAAATGCTCTCTATTTGACCACATTCGTCACAATCGTAAAGTTGAATGAAATGTGGAGATTTCCCCATTATTTTGCTGCATGCAGTGAGTTTTAAGGAAGGAGATGGCAGAGATATTGCTGACATCGCTTGAAACATTTTCTTGACGACAGAGAGTCGCCGTGGGTATAATTCTATCGCATGAAGGTTAAGACCTCTAAAATTTTAGTGTTATTGATTGCGTTTTCAAAACATTACAGTAAAGAATTTTTCATCCGGAGCAAATCGAACATAATATATATTTGAAACTTGTAGTCTAATTGCAGTGAATTTCATCATGAATATTGCAAGCAGCGATATAGCAAAGTTATTGATTTCGAAACCCCCCAAAAATTGAAGTCTCATAAAAACCTACAACAAATAGCCCTGATAGATCGCCGAAATTGTTTATTTCATTGGAACAGAATTCTCATCAATATCAAAAATTTTATTACACTACAACAGCATTATCAATGCAACATTTCCAATCGACGAGACATTGACATTCTCGTCGGAAATAAGTCAGCCTATTCTTTCAGCATATGACACTCAGACACTTGAGAAAACAATTCCGGAAGTGTATCTTGCAACGACCAAACGAGAGAACTGTGACACCCGATGAAGCAGCGCTGCCTTAGCACAAGCCACACGACATTGCAGTTCATAACACCTATATAGGCAAGACTAAAACACATCCGGTAAAGTTTCTAATTGAACCAATACATAAATGCAAAACTTGCTTAGGAATGGATCGGGTCGTTCGATAGCCCGGAAAATGCGAGATGAACGACAAATGACATTGATGCTTCTCACCGAAAAAATTTTTCCACGGTTTAATTTTCTATTGACTCTTAATTCTCTGCATACACATTCAATCTTATATTGTTTCTAATTGAATCAAATACTTTGATTCAATTAGAAGCAATATAAGAAACAATATAAATCTTCAACTGTGGGTTGTTAATAGTATAAATTTCGTGTAACTTAAGTGGGATGAATTCTAATCTTATTTGACTTGTCGTTTTGGCAAAACCATTCACATGTCCTCACGTACTTCAAACACTCAATAAAATTCAATTTAAATTTATTAAATTTATTTAAATTTCTTAACATGAACTTTAAATTTATTTCTTAACATGAGTGAATAACAACTTTCTGTCTGACAACAGGTGTTATAGGGAATGTTTACAAAGACCCTAGGCACCTGCAAGATAAGTCCCACCGGAACCATGTCCTGCTCGGGAACGGGAAGGAGGCTTCCGAGGCTCCAATGAAGTGGCCATACAGGCGCCTGAAATGAGCGCCACTTTCAGGCCATAGGCGCCTGAAATATGGCACTTTCAGGTCATAGGCGCCTGAAATATAGCACTTTAAGGCCATAGGCGCCTGAAAGTGGTCATGCTGCTTCTTCAAGGACAACGCGTGGGCGTCGCCGTTCGTTCATCTAGTACAGGGGCTGGCTAATATTAAATATTCACTTGTTGCTCGTATGTTTAGAAACCATCCACATATGATTCTTAGAACTGGAGCTGCAAAAGTGGTTGAATATCAAAACAAGTAGCGCAATTAATTATTAGTTCATGAGATGTATACGATGGTGTATGTAATTTGTTTGATGGAATGAAAGAATTATATAGTTTATCCTCATATTGTATTAGGATTTATTGCTGTTATTGAACCAAATTATTGGAACTGAATATAGGCTAATCATTATTCGGGAACCGTTAATTTATTGCCTTCATGTACGCATCTATAGATATTAATTCAGTTTTCGTGTTGCAAGATTTACTTAATTGATATTTGCGAAAACTTGATATTTTTACCAATTTCGAATTGTCCTTGTAGACGTACCTCGAAGCTTCAAGCCTCATTTGAAGACCTCAAGTTAATTCCATTTGCGTTCTTAATATTCGAGGTCGTGCCTAACAATTCCAAAAGATGCCGTCATTTTGCGTCCTTGGAAACTGAAATTGATCATTTGACGATCTGGTGGAATTACCATCCTAATTCAAGGTTAAATGACAGAATTCATGGACATATAGGTTGCTGCGAGTCCAATTGCCGCGCAATGACGCTGTGAAATGATATGGTAATGAGGCTTTCAATGTCTTGGACCTTTTCATAACAACGCTGTTTCTGTGGAGTAAAATGGCGATTTAAAATTAGATTATCACCCAGGCGAATTCTTTTACATCTGAAAGTTTAATACTTCGAGCTGTACTATAATTATATGATGATGCTAATACGCGCGAAGAACAAAATAATATTTATTTAAAGTAATGTTTTATATATTACTTCTCAGAAAGTACAGTTTTGCTTCGATAAGAAATTAAGATTTTATTTTCGATCTGATGCTATTAACTTTTTGTGAACATGCGTATGTGTACTCTTCATTTTATCAAGTTTGAGCAGGAAGTTTTCTGTATGATTCCTCGGTAAGCGCAAATTTTTTCTCATCATATTAGAGTGATAATATAAATTACCTCAGAACAAATGTTTTATTAGTAAATACTCAGTGTTATTCCTCTGTACCTGCGTATGTGGGATCCTCATTTTATTATGCTCGAGTAGTGTGTTATCTTTGTGATTTGCTTTAAATGCTTATAAGTATTATATAAGTATTATAAGTATAATTAAGGCAATAACTAAAATAGACTCAGAACTGTTCAGTGTTGGGCATCTGTATAATTCTTCTGCACATACATAGCTTATGTGCACTCTCTCATTACTATATTTTAGCAGTGAGAAATCTATATGATTAATTTGTGCACATAAATTTATAATCCTAATATTACCCTTCTTGAGCAGTAAGCAATCTGAACGATTCCTCTGCACAAAGTGCACGAGTAGATGTGCACTTACAGTATATTGAAGTGATAACAAACATGTGTTTGATGCGTAATGAAACTGCATGAAAGAGAGTTTTGTATCAAAACTTAACTACACAGTCATTAGTGCTCACAGCCTATACCTCACCTTCACAGCCTTTCCTTCACAGCCTATAATTCCAATACTGAGTGTAGGATGAAAATTAGATGAAAAAATTCGCTGTACTGAGAAACAACGAAATCAGTTGGATTTAAAGCGAAGATAATATTCGCTTAAAATCTTTGTGTACCGTTTAAAGGTAACGAAAAAACACGAACAATTTGGACTTCGGGATACTAACTTGTGAAAGAATCTATAAATCTTACTACCGAGGCACCAAGCACATTGGACGATCGCTGCTACGTTGAAGTTATTTTCATTCTTCTTCGTGATTCTGGACATGGCTTCAAGTTTAAAGAAGGCTTGGTGTTACACTCGTCTCTTAAGTAGTTGTTCGTACCAAAGCCTCAATTAATTTCTATTACACGTGAGAAATTCACGAAGCCCCTAACGATCAATGTCCATGAATAAAAAACAAGCACTGCCCTTTATTATTAAGATGAGCTTTTCGCGTTCACTAAGCGCTTTATTTCACGGAATTAAACAATTGAACCATATCTGCAGTAATTGTATCAACTTTATTCATTATCTACGAAATATTTTTTGATGATGCATACAAATAGCAATATAGTTTGAGTTTTGGGATTTTATCAGACTCTCTCCTGGGTAGACTATCTCAGGCCTATCCGCTTATGTAACTCAATCTACGTTGATTCATGCTTGTTTAAAAAAAACTCAATTCTGTGCTCCAAAATGATCATACAGGCTTCATACCGAGTTTCCTGCAATTTAAATTCAAGTTTCAAATTAAAACTTCTTAACAGCACTAGTTTATGAATTTTTTTGATGTTAAGAAATATATAAACTAATTATTAAACCCGTTCCCTATTTTCACACAATGAGCTAAAATAACATAATTAATAACATAATTGACCTTACGCGTAGGCTAAGCTCTGTGTTATGAGAGTCATATGATTTTTTACTAATTTATACTAGCATGTGAAACAGATGACAATTAGTCATGATTTAAGGGAAAAAAACATATGAATACAATGATTTTACAATAATTGGTGGATTTAAACTCATTAGAACCTGACACTGAATGCTTTCTGACACAAGATTCGAACTGAGCAACGGAACAAGTTAGAGTCGGTAGCTAGCCTTCTCGAGCGGCTAGCCCATATAATATGACGTATAAAGGGGCATAATTACGGAATATATAGCTCCGTCTGATTCATGCTAATTTGAATTTAGCTAGAGTAATATCGAAAGTGAAGAGATGGTGAATGAACGAAGGATTGGGATTTTCGGTTCTAGTCACAGATGGATTTTCACGTGTATTTGAGAGTTTATTTACTTTAAGTGCAGAAAGCACTTAGATGTAATGCTATCGTGACCACTGCAGTGTTAAGCCGTTTTTTTTTATATCAGCAGACCGTAAGTTGACACGACTTCAGTTACGGGAAAAATGTCTTTAAATTGCGTTAAAAATGTTAAGTCAATCTTTCATGAATAAAATAAATCAATTTAAATAGATAATCTGCTTTTAGATGCTTTAACATTCAATAATTGCTTTCGTCACGACTAAAATCCGTTTCAGAGCAGATTGAGTCTGAAACTCGCTTCGATTTCAGTGGCTTCAGAACAATCAACTACATAATTATAGGCTTCATGGGAGGCTCACTTCACACACTCTGTAGGCAATTAAACTAACAGCTCAGATCAAAGTCTGCGTGATCGCTCCACGTAACACAGGCGAGGCTACAACTGCTGGTCACACCATCACACAGCCTTTGTCACGGAAACTCAGTTGATCCGCCTTACTCTACTTGTGTTTTTGGATTCTTTTGTACCTGTGATTAGATTTGTATTTGTTGCTATGCCTATATTTATAACCGCAACCGATTGGCCTATATTTATAACCGAACTCTCGCAAGACTTTATTTGAACAATTTCTTTCATTCTCTATGATGGTTTCAGCACCTGCAGCCTGGCTTCATTGCCTGCTGCTAAGGTAATCAATATTGCTTACAAATGTATATTTTCAGAAAATGTATATAAATATTCGTTACATTATTATTCTAAAGCAAGTATAAAAAATTGTAACCTATTTTATTTACTTTTTTATACAGTATTTGCATTGCTGCTATCATGATAAATATATTCTATAAAACCGCTCTGTTCATGTACGAATGCATTGATAATCTACTTCTATTAACGCACCGCTTGGAGTGATGTCAATTAATTGGAAATACAAGGCGACAAATGTTTGAATTGATACTTTGACGTGTGCTCAGAGTCAGAATGTGGAACCAGCATCAAGGAAAACACATAGTTTATAATTGGAATTACATTTAATAAGCTTTGTGAAAAAAAAATTTTAGGGAATATGACTATTTACAATTTAATACTCTGATTAATATCCAATCCATGCTAGTTGATCATAAGTTCTATTATAATTTTCGGAAATCTCGGAAGCTGCAAGATAGAGAGAGATAATGGAGATAAAAATTTGCGAATCTCACAAATTTCTGAATCATATTACAAATCAAGAGATAACTAAGGTGACTGATATTTATATTTGAATTACTGCAATATTTCACCAAGTATCATAAGCAAGGCAGAAAATGTAATTAAACGTTTAATATTTCAATTTTTGAGCCATGTTCTGAAATGCTTCTTTTGCACACTTATCCGTCCAATAAAATTTGTTATTTGTAGTTTTGCTGAATTTCATGTTTGAATTCACGATTTGATCTTCTCTGGCATGAAAAAAATAGTCTTGATATTCTCATCATTTCCGTAAGGAAGTCACATAAATTCAAGAAAGAATCATTCAAACCAATTTATATCATGATTAACATTAGTTTAAATTTACCTGCTACCACATCTACTTCTTAATTAGACCGGAATACGACGATGGTGTCCATGATACGACGCTTAAAACAAGCCCACACACCTTCTGAAATATGACACGGAGTTTTTAAATGGGAAACTCTGTTTACTTATGAAGTGAGCTCCGGACTTTACGATCCCAAGGGATTTATTATGTCTGCTCACGACAACCTCTTCGCTGTCGCCTTCCTTCTGTCGTTGAGCTAAATTCACTCGTAACTATGAAGGCTGATTTTCTAATAAAAATTACCTCTTTCATTCGCTATATCTCCCCATTTCACGACCCTGTGTATCTGAATAGTTTTTTATGGAACTAAATCCTGAAATTTTGCGAGTTCACTCTCCTATCTTGATGCATATTTCATTCCTATATTGAAAATTTAAATTTCTTACAGATGCGATAAAAATCGATTATATGAATTCACGATAGCGATTTTCTTTTTTGTTGTTGCGTCGTTGCTGCAATGACAAGCAATATTCCGCACGGTAAAGTCTCGCTAACGACGGCCTCACACGCTCCACAAATGCTATCTTCTTTAGACATGCAAAAATGCAAGTGAATATTTTTAATATTATATAACTACAGAGCAATTTTGTCGGATGAGTTTCCGATTTTATCGAATGATCAAACTGATAAATCTTAATCAAACTTAATTTATTTATCGTATCGTATTTAGCGCTACAACTGACAATTTCGTGCCCATGCATACACCTCCTGTGGGACAAATGTTTTCCGTTTTACATTCTGACATAAGTTTTCCTTCAGGTAAGAGGAAATGCAAAAATTTTTTTAAAGCTTATAGCGGGGATTTAAATTAATTAATTATAATTAAAGTGGTCTTGCTCTGCGGCGAGGGTTTTAATTACTGTCTGACGTCGATATTAGTCAAACTGACAAGATTGACATTGTATTTCGTTGTAGGTAAACATAATTAGATACAAATGGATTCGTTTAATCCAACATCCGAAAACTCGTTATTTATATTTAATTCATTTGTTTCAGAATATCTCATGCATGCATATTTTATTTTCACATGAATGAATTTTCTAAGTAGAGGCAAATTTTAAACGACCATATTTTAAATGCGATAAACTTATAAATAATTTTATAAAAAATAAATGATGACCTAGATATGACGCATCCGCTGTAATTTAACTTCCACTCAATTCCATATTCTGTATTCTTCATCAACTAAATTGCATCCTAAAAATGGAATTTTTTACACTTTGGAATTTCACTTCGACAATATAACTGCTCAAATTCATTATGAACGTAGACTGGTTAACATATATTAAATATAAAAAGTACTAACTAATCTAAGTTGTTCGAGCATCGACAGTCGATTGAATCTAGAACATTTTCCTAATAATATGTCAATTTCTAGCCTTAAGGTAATTGAATAAAGAACAGTAGAAACGACCTTTTTTCAATTATGCGTGATATAAAATATTTTTTCCAACGCGGTTTCATTGACGTAAGTTCCTTCAAAATTTCACTTCGCATCGTTGCACAGCAGATTACAATCTCGCACAATGGCTGCACAAAATTTACTTCTAAATAATTTTAATCAAGATTTATTTGTTGTAATGACACCTTGCGTATTAGTTGCTAATTGATTGTGTAAATAAAAAGTTAAATAATCCTGGCGAATTTTATTGATCAACACCCTCGACAAGTGTGCATAGAACCTTCGTATATCCTATACTTCGTATATATATATTTCGTACATCAACCTACGTATATCCTATAAAATCCTATACCCAATGAGAATTTGTCTCGATGCAGAGAATTTGCCACTAATAAAAATATTCTAATAAAATAATCGTATAACTACTAAGAAATCAACTAATGAGTATCATGACGTAGTAAAATCATAGGATAATCGAAACTACACTAAATAGTGCGTAAAATTCCCGATTAATTGTTATTAAATGAACATACAATATTACAAATATTGTTCTTAGATTGAAATACAACTATATATATTGAAACTAGCAAGTATTATCTGGTACGTGATGAAATTGTTAATCGCGTGTAATTATAAATTACGTATATAGATAATGAAAATTTTGTAGCGAAATAGTCGCGAAAAAATTAAATACTATAAGTTCACAATATTATGATTTCCAGTTATACGAATGGTTGCATGCTCAATGAGAAACCAAAAATGTAAGAATATTTTTTATATGTATTTTGTTGACCCAGTGACAATGCCCAGACGGATATGTCAGTTTCTAGGGCGAGAGGCCTCGCTAACGAGGCACTTTTACCCCAGTGAGCACCAGCCAACCAGAACACAGTAACAATGTTTAAATTTCGCGTTTGCTATACTTGCTTCTTGGTTCTGATATCAGGAAGCAAGTGTTATTTCCGCGTGAATTGCATAAACTTTGCGTTTGCTATACATACTCGCTTCTTGGTTCTGGTATCAGGAAGCAAGTGTTATTTCCGCGTGAATTGCATGCGATATTATTTTATGTAAGTTAAACTCTGCAATAGTAGTTGTTTCATGGATAGAATATCAACGCCCGAACAAATTCCAGATATTATTCCAAATTAGCATCACCTAATCGTAGATTGTCTCATTATATACCTTTAATTTACGCTATTCAAGCTTAGATTAATTATCATTGTAAGTAACCACTCGTGATTTTTAGCGGTATTTTGTATTTACACATTCATAGCGGCGATTCTGCAATTAGCAAATTATTCATGCTCCAACATGAACATTTATTTTAGGGTTTAATATACGCAGAATATTTCAAGTTTTATACACACTCTCTTCGTACGTATGAAACTGGCTCTTGACAGTGTTAGAATCAACTAGTGTTCGTCGAAAAATATAAACGGAGTTTTTTCATTAAAAAAGTTACATATTATTCAACTAGTAAACTTTATTCGTAGACAAGATATTTTCAAACCCATGAAAGTGGCACCAAACCAGAAACATATATGCGATTCAAACAAGCCACCTACTAATCCGATATTGAAATGTTTGGTTGCACTGAAAGACATGATAAAAGCAAAGTCCTCTGACGTGCATAGAAAATCCGGTCTATGGGCGACTGAACTTTAATCTTGGGAATGGACACTTCAGAATATCAAGGCAAATCACTCGCGTTCAAGTGTGTGGACGCAAGGGAAAAACCTTGACTTCATAGAGATACAAGATACCCCGTTTCTATTTTTACGTGAAACTATCTAGTTTTTCTATTTTGTTTTTATAGAGGCATATTTAATATGAAACAAGCGTGATCATTGTCAGCGTGCGCAAACATTTCAGTTTATAATGGTCTTACTACTGAATTAAAAGATGAATACAATTATTTGATCCTTCTTCTTCGGAATTCTACATAACTGTATATGATATTTTCCGATGTAATACTAATAATAACGATGTAATACAATAACAACAATCCAATAATATTAACTGAGGATTCAACAATTGTGCAAATTCATCAATAATCATTTACATTCACTAATTACTCATTCATATCCACGCAATGCACGAGGTATATAACCGAAAAAAGTGGAACGGACCCCACCGCTCAACAGCAGTGCCAGGCCTTCATCGGGACGGCTGCACATAGCGAGGTATAGCGTAAATTTTCAATCACATCAATCATATGTATAAACTTCAGACTTCCAGTACTCTCTTCTAAGAAATTTTAGCAATAAATAATTATTAGACCATAATTAACCATAACGGATCTCT
This sequence comes from Hyalella azteca, assembly GCF_000764305.2. NCBI lineage: Eukaryota > Metazoa > Arthropoda > Malacostraca > Amphipoda > Hyalellidae > Hyalella > Hyalella azteca. The sequence continues at coordinate 54,828 of NW_025944502.1, forward strand.
GTTGTAAATTCTGATAACGGTTGATTCAGCAATCTTGGTCAGTAATCGTATAATTTTCTTAATACTTAATAGTGCCTACCCTATCTAAATTTTGGAGGTGGTTAGCTTCTGAATTAAAAACGCTTTTAGCTCGCCCAGCACGTAAATTAGCGGCTCTATGTTAACCTTACGCTCTGGTTGTACGAGCGAAATAAGCATCTGATTAGAATCCGATCATAGAGTTGAGCGGGTGAACTATGGGTGATCGTGTGGGACTCACATATTTGGCATCCGATAGCTTCGTCACGGACACGGCCGAATCTCACCGTCGCCGCCGTCTTGTTTGGATTTTATGTCTGTTTTAGAATTTTGATATAATATTATGATTTTATTCATTTTTAGTTTTTCGAACTGGTGATGGAGCTGGACTCCGAAACGTTTTCAATATCGATATGGTGAATTTACTTGGTGTTTTCTTTGCTTTTCAATTCCTCGTGAACTTGCGATATAATCTGACATGTGCGTTCAAATGTCCCTCCCTACCCCCCTAATACTTGGGAAAAGAGATACCAGTCAGCGGTGTCATCGATTAAGTGTCCACTTCGGCCAAGAAACGAGCTTGATTTAACGCCACTAACTACGACTTGTTAACAACTTAATTCCCCATCAATCCCTCAATTCTCGTGTAACACTAAATTATTTAGAGGTTATTGAAAGGTTTTTTTTCTTCATTCGTACGCCATTAATGTCTTGTATGTTACTACAAATTGTTTCAAGACTGAATAGTGCGTTTTTTAAATTTTTTGGAGATTGAGGTAAAAATTTTGAAGTAATATCGCCAGGATATTTGCTTTGAGTATTCATAATTATATTATAATTTTTAATTGAATTTGATTTTTTCTAGTATCAATATGCATCAATTATTCTGACGTTGACATGAGAAACTATTGTCTTACATGGCCAATTTCATGGCATCAATCTTCCATGCTCACCGTTTCTGTGAAGGTTGAAAAATATTTATACGGGTCTAAGTGGTTTTTGCATTTTGGCTAAAATAATTGATTGAAAATTTGTTTAACATCGACTTTTTCCATTGTCTAGGAGGTGAGATGAGCGGCGCAATCTGTAAGCGAGTGAAGTATTAACACACGAACAATTTCAAGATACTTTGCGTTCGTCGTCATGTCAATTGTAGAAATACCTTCAACATTCTACATAGAAATTGTTGACCTTATATTTTTCGACTTATTATGCATGCAAATTAAAGTTATTCTTGTTTTAAATAATATGAATTTAGATGTTTTCTTTATACTTTTCCATTTACTTTTTTCCGGAACATTTTAGTTCTGCTAGCTTCATTTAGTTTTCCAATCACGAAGTATATCAGCGTAATTTTCAAAATCTGGGGTAATTATATCAAGAAAATTATTCGTCAGTTGGCACTACGTAATTATTACCATAGCACAAAGGTATTAACATTTGAAGACACTTTGCTAGTGTGATTTTTGACAGGTTCTAATCAGTAGATTAATTATGACGCGTTTTATTAGTTGTCTTGGACAAATGCAAAATCGCTAAACACGATAACTCAGAAGTGGTACATATGAGTACCACGAGGTGTATTTCTCCAGGACATAGTGGTACATAATTCAGGGCTGCCAGATGACCTAAAAAACGGCCAAATCCGCGAACAAAAAAGACCAAAAACGGCCTATTAGTTAATATATACCAGTATATATGTAGGTTCCGGTGTAAAAATTTCATTTCTTTTTTTTGCAGTTTTTAAAATTTGATTGGGAAGTACCCCTTCCATAAATTTTAGCCGGCTAATGCAATTGAAAAAAACTAAATCATGGAATTTGTCTGGAAAAAAGACTGTTTGACAACGCTGTTTCGTAATAGTACAAAAAATGAAATAATATTACAAGATGAAGCCATCGTAGTCAACGTTTTCAACTACATTTAATTACGAATATAGGAAGAAGGCTTACAAATCACGGGTTCCCATATCTAATTTATTTCATACTGAAGCATGACTCAATAGCGCGCGTTGTTTCTTCGTCAGCAACAATTTTCCTGGAAACTATCAACAGTAAAGGTAGCAACAATTTTCTTAGAAACAAACTGTTTTCGAAGCATTTCCATGCTCTGCTTATTTGTATTGCCTTGAGCAAATCCATGTAATTAGAGTTCAAGTAAATTAGAACACCTATCCAAGCACTTGCCTAATTGCGAGCAGCTTAAGGTGTTTATCACCAGACGACGCTCGAATCTGTCGTGCTTAGTTTCTTGAGCTAGACCGCTTCACAGAAAAGTGCTTGGATTAGCGGCTTTCAACGCGTATTCTCAGCGCACAAATTTTGAGATCATGATCTTAATTAAATGCTCCCTCAAATATACTGCGGGAGGGTTTTCGGTGTAAATTTGATATTTAAAAGATTGTTAGAACAGCGTTCATGATATTAAGTGTTCAACAGAGTTGGGACAACATTCTACGAACCAAGAATCGCGAGCCATGTATCATGACTGAGATTTGTTCGTAATTTGTGACGCCTTCACACACATATAACGGGAACAGGCAATTGCCTCATAAACACAATGCAATAGTTTATTGCGATATGGTAATAAACTATTATTTGAACAACGGTTTGGGCTACCGATTCGAATAACCCGTGTCTGATTAATTAATGTCGGTTGCTGAAATAAATCTCGGACTTAAGGCGCTGGGTGTAACAAAAAAGTCTAAAATCAACTGTCATAATAAGTGTTCAGTCCCGAAAATAGTGGAATTGTTTTAAATAGTTCTACGTGGTAATAGTACGATGACAAATTGATATATAATTGATAATTGTGCGATCTAATTTTGCATGAGTTAAAATTTATTGGCGCTCGTTGTACGTTTAATCATTGAAACCATGAAAGTTTCGTTGTCACTGTCACCGATGATTTATTGAAATCTTGATTATAATAAAGAGAGCACAGCTGGCACTCTTGCACGTAGCGCAGTTTATGTACAGTGCAAACAAGCCTTAACTTCGCCTTCTATTCAAGACGTAAGACTTTGAAAGCCAACACCGTGAACTTTTGTTCATAAGGTTCCACGCATTACCTTACTTTTTTCCTCCAGTGCTGATGAGACCATCCATCAAAACTGAGACGACGGCATGCATTTGCAGAGTAAAATTCTGTGGTGTGTTCTGAGATACTTAGGAGCCTCTATTTAAGATCCCTGAAATATTCGCGACTCATGAACGTGACTTTAACACAAGAAAATTTATCTCAATCTTTCACATGAATTTAAAGTAGGATGTTTCCATACTAATTGGCAATACAAAAGCGGAATTATAAGGTATAAAAGCTCACATGTAGGATGTTTCCATACTAATGGGCAATACACAAGTAGAATTATAAAGCATATAAGCTAACATAATGAAAATGCATCAATGGCGGCTCACTTCTTCTTTTGTTTGTATTTTTCGAGCCTTACAAAATCTCTCACCGCTGCTATCCTCTTGAATTTTTAAACTCGAGCAGTTTCTACCTCTCACCTTCAGCTGGCGGAGCAATCGTTTAAGAGGCACGCACTCATACAATGCAAAGTTCATCCTAGCTCACAATGGGTACCTTGGAAGTTTAACATCGTGCATACCGTCCCATTATAGACGCTCCACATCCGATGCTTAGTGTGCTGGTCGAGTATCCTACATCAACATCATCATGTACTTTCTTTACAGTGAAAAGAGTTGAACTAACAACCAAGCAACAGCCGTCGGACACCTATACGTCTAACTTAAGTAAACCACTCATTACTCCTACCGTTCTCAACAGATTGAAATGGGAGTAAATTCGCATATTTTATTTATCATACGTAAGCGTATAGTAAGAATTATTATATATTTGTTGCCTGCTCCTATTACTAAGCGAATGGTAAACTGGGCTATTTTAGCCACTGTCCAAAAATTGCTGCAGCTGATATTATGGAGCACACTGAGATGTATGTAATATAAAATAGTCGCATTTATTCAAATTCCGCCAATGAGTATTGTCCGATCGTTTGTTGTGATCTGTATTTTCACTAAATGATGTAAGATGAATCCATGCGTGCCTTCTTACGAGGTCCGCACGCATCGTGCGCTGAAAGTAAAGTCGCACTATTTACGCCATCAATACAAATTTTTTACATATACGAATAAAGTTTTACAAACTTTAGTCTCTGTGTGAAAGAGATCGATGTAGAGGATTTTTCTGCACAGTGTATAACTCGTATTCAATGCCTTTGTTAAAAATTCTTTAATTATTATGATGCACTAATGACCAAAATAACGTATAGGTTCAACCACTGATGACATAGAGTCATAGACGGTCAAAGAAAGACCCCAGAAAAATGCCGGATTTGATTTGCGACGTGACATTACAAAATTAGGCACAAATTCATTGAATGTTTGATCAATTTTGTTAATTTATAGCGAGCAAAAGCGCTGTCAATCAGTGTCGCATGGTATTTATAATTAAATTCTCCGAGATTAATTTGCTGAAATTACGTGTTTTCTGCTTTAGTTAGAAACCGATGAAGCAAAAAAAATTGTTGGTGCTCGCCGTTCCATCGCGCAGTAATGTCAATAAATCATGTGTATTTATATTAATGCAAATCAGTTCGGAATTGCGGGTGTTATGCATTGTTTTGTGTTGCATACGAAAACTCGACCGCGAACGTGCTTGGAAATTTTTCGAAACGGCCGCCGGGTCAAACTGCTGGTTGATCTTGCATGTAGAGGGAAAGAATAAATAATTTCGAATACCAAAATATAAAATAGAACTTTTTTAAAGGTCTGTAATACATATGTATAGTCAGTTTGTTTAAAATTTTTGATAATTTCATGCGAAAACGCCAACAAAATGTAAAGCTCCTGCATTCCGCTATAGATTGATTTTCTCCGTGAATAAATGTAAATGTGTCACCCTCTTATAGTGCAAGTCAAGCTACAAGTTTCACATGTAAGAAAAAACAATAGAAAAAGCCAATATTGCTTCTCGTTGCTGTAAATAATGACACCACTTCAAATTTTAATTCACCGGACTCGCAGGTATTCCGAATGAACATTTAACTAATGGATGTTTTCGGGCGAACTGCATGCCAATTTTTGTCTCTCCGCAATTTGGGAATTGGTTTGGCTTCGGATTGGAATCGATTCAAGATTGAGTTTGCATGGGGGACGTGATTTTATTCTGTCTCTGTCTGACCGTCGGCTGTTGTTCTGAGAGTTCGAAAACATGATGCCCGCTTTCTGTTTTAAAATGAATTTGTATAATGAAATGAACCCTATGATTTAGGCTGTTTGGAAAATTGTGAATGTATTTGATTTCTTATGTTTATGATACCTTAATATAGTGGAAGTTTTAGAATATTCTGTCACAAGCTTCATAGATAATAGCTAAAATATTTACGAATAAAATACTAACTTTCAAAGTTCCGCATAACACGTCGTTCCTCATTTCAGAAAGCTATTTATTTATGTCCAGGTTGTCAAATCATAAATCTCGCACTTTATATTTCCTATAAAATATCGTGTCTATAATCTCATTCTTAAATCTAACGTTCGAATATCTCAAGTTTTTAATCCAAATGTGGAACCAAAAATTTCAAACTGACTCAGAAATTAGAAAACAACAAATTTTGATTATCGACACGCTTTGTTATTTTAGTCTTTTTTAACAATGCATAGATTTAATCAGTAATTTTTTTACTTACACAATACGCATGTTGAATATTTACATCTCATTGCATGCCGTGATTGATAAACTGAATATGCATATCTGAATGTATGCACACATTCAGAGAAGAGCTTTTTATATAGACGTGATTCGTTAATAATTGAGCCTGAAATTGCTTAACAATGAGCTGTACATTGCGCTCAGTTTTATTATTGGCTCTTCCATGGAAATTTATGCATTGCAATCTATGGCAGAGTTCAACGTTCCTTGGATCAAAGAAATTACATTGTTAGCTTCGATGTATTTATTCTGGCTAAATGCGCATGGGAATTATTGTTATTATAATTGTTAGCTCATTAAACTTTAAAACTCGTGATAACGATCGAGGAGAATTTACTGCGAGCGATAGTTAGTAGGCGCTACCTCTAGTAATGAATGCGGCAACCCAATGTCATAATATTGCTCAATTTCCCATTACGGATATTGAAAATTTTGATTTCTAAATTAATATTCCGATTTGCCATTCAATATTCAGAAAATTTTTGCAATAAATTTAGCATATAATAGGGTTATATTAAAGACACAATACGGTATCTTCCGAAGTGATTCGTATTTTTATTGATATTTTAAGAATGATGTTCTATCGAATTTCCCGATCTTCTTAAATGCCGCATTCACACTGATAAATCGAAAAGATTTAATTTCATTTTCTTCAAGTCTTTTCATTTTTTTGGACATTTGTCTCGATTGGCAGCGAAACATTATTGCGCTGTGAATTGCGTATATTACTTACACCAACATATGTGATATTTACTCTGAATAATATACGTTTAAAAATTACTTTTTTAAGACAACACTTCTAAAGAATCCAGTGTCGCCAATGTTACATATGTACAATAAATTTCCAATTATATTTTCGAATAGTAAAAAATTAATTTTTCAATTTTTTAATAAATAAAATTTTTCGAAATTATTTATTCTGTCAATTTATTCATGCATTGCCTCCGACTTCACACAAGTATGCAAAATTTCAGATCAATTGGACAAGTAAAAGTGTGTCAAATATCAATTATAATATTTGTAGCTGACAAAATTATTTTTTCAATTTTTGAATATTGAAAAAAAATTTTTTTTGCTCATTAAAATTATTCATTTTGTTAAGGATAAAATTATTCATTTTGTTATTCATTTTGATCGATATGATAAGTAGAAGTGTGTTAAATTTTGATTATAAGATTTGTGGCAGACAAACAACAAGAGAAGCGTTGTCAAAAGGGAGTGCGTTGCAATTCAGAAGGGAGTAATGGAATGAAGACACTAATATTTTTAAGTTCATCCACGTGTTAAGTGATCGAGGATGTTAGGGCTAAACACGTACTTCAGTTACTTTACAGGCCGCTATAGCTATAGTGCCGAAGCCGCTATAGTGCCGGCCACTAAGCCTTCAACCGCAACCAATCACCGCAACTGGTCCAGCGTATAGGAGGACTGGGTGTTTAATTCCGTGTAGCCAGTAGTCGTCACTTCTAGCCGTCACGCAAGGGCCTTAACCTTTGTTTGGCAGCTATTAACATCACTTAGTTATACCACTTTCGATAAAGAACGCCCTGCGCCACAGTGCTATCAGTACACTGCTCCCTCTCCAGCCTGTCCGTTCTTCTGGAGGCTTAACCTCCACGCTTACCCCCTGCTCCCCTTCCTTTCGGTACCAGCTTGCGGAAGAATTCTAACCAAACCTAACCTAACATAACCCTTTCGCGGAAAGGTGGAGAGAAGGAGGTAAGTGTGGAGGAAGAAGATGCTGGTGAGCGTCAGGGCTGGGCTTACGCCTGCGAAGTGGGTAAGGTGATGCGACAGTCCAGTGCGGGGCCGTTCCCATTTACGGCAGTTTGGTGCTATCTGCGGACCCTGTGGCTTACAGCATTTGTAAGAAGTGATGGTATGGGCTTAAATCATTGGTGTATGAGCTATTGGGCGTAATCCGTTTGGAGTATCAGCTAGTGGGCTGAGGCATTGCTTGTTTCAAGCTGGTGTGGCGAGATGAGGCAAGTAAGAACAGCTGCATAGGTGTTATGCTGACTATTTCTATTGCATGTAAAGGGTTGGCATTGGCTCTTGGGCTGATTTAAGAGTCAAATTTTTGGGCTACGGCAGCGCTCCCATCGCGGGCGGCATCACCAGACTCCACCCTGCAGATTTTCCATCAATCTTCATTAGGGAATTACTACGCACACTAAATACATTCAGACAGAAAGTACCTGGTCACACAGGCATCGAAACCCTCCAACTCAAACACACCTACCCAAAAATATGTACCGGTATATCTACTATACATATTTAATGATGCCATTTCCGCCCGTTATTTCCCGGACTCACTAAAACACACCGTCATGATCTTACTCCCCAAACGCAACACATCGCAGCACCAAGTCCAAAATTATACCCATCTCACTACTATACATCCATGGGAAGTGTTGAATCTTGAATTGCTATGCAGGATCTACCCGACCTCAGTTCACAATACCGGTGTTCACAACGAGTTAAAACTCTTCAGCTCTGATCTGACTCCAACAGATCTTGGTATAATAATTATAGTCAGTCAATGATACAAAACTGATTTACACTAATTATTTTCTTTATTTCACTCAAATCTTCAAGCTTCCCAAAAGTTGACCATCGAATTTATTATTGTCGCTTGCAACGTTGAAATTTCGCCATCGTGAAAATCGATTTCGACTGGAAGTAAGAGCTACGGGCGGTAAACTAGCTACGAAAACTCGCTGCACTCGAAAATTTGGAATTCACAAATAAATATTGGGCTACCAAATATAAAAACATAAATTAGACACTACAAACTCTAAAACTTCTACGAAATCAAATCTCACAGGAAGCTTTTAGACAAAATACTCAACAATAGATTATACGAACACCGTTCCTTTCACAACATACATAACACATGACATCACGTTTATAGGAAACATAGAGGGACACAAACTAGCCACATTCCACGCAACACTAGCAATACACGTAGCACAAAGACACACCACAGACTTAGCGCTCCGCGATGTGACCAAAGGCTCTGGCGTGATTTGGCACACCTGTCTCTAATACAAGATCATCCAACTCAACCTCCACCCGTCCTTCACCCAAAAATTCTCAGACTATACCTTACAGACAGAACAGCGTACATAAGAACAGGTAATTACAAAGGTCCTCCCTCTACAACTTCACACAGGTGTCTCCCAAGGGGCTTGTCTCTCCTTCACACTATACAGCTTTTACACCCACGACCTTTCACCACCACTACCCAAAAACAAACTGCATCGCTTTTGTGGATGACATAACACAAATAACCACAGGACCTTACCTGCACTACCAAGCAGCAGTACGTACAAACACAACACGCCATGCAGCAGATCAACACCTTTGAAAATAAATGGCCCATTCGGACAAACACAACACAAATTTAAAATCATCCCCATGATTAAGCGAAACACTTCCGACATCTTCATTAGACAACACTAACTATCCATACACGAACGAAGGAACAGTTTTAGGTTTACACTTCACTACACCCGGCTTCAGCTCCTAAATAGTGAAAAGAAAAACAGTGGCCCCCACAATCTACGCAAAATACACAGATTTTATCATCTTCCACCGAACATAGAACGCACTTTATACCACTCCTTTGTCAGATCATCCCTCAATTACTACCCATCACCTTTACACACCCAATCAAAATCATCCATATCCAAACTGAAGACAGTACAGTACAAAGCCCTCTCCGATTTAATGCAAACTCACACTGGTCCGACTTTACATCCTCCCAAGCACTACATGAACAATGCCACATTCCCACAATAAACATAGTCCTTTACCAACAAGCACGCAAAACTTGGTCCAACGACAAAACATATGATCCCTAACTCTTCAATCAACTCACATTCCCCCCAGACGCCATAGCAAGGCAGCACCGGCTATTTATAAGCTACAAATTACCCGCACTAGGTTCCCCACCTCCACCCCTGTACAAATAACTACACAGCGGACCATGCAGCACCCGGACGGCAGTTTTTCCCATCTCGTATGGTGTATGTTGTCTCATAACAACCAACATCATCCAATCCACTACCACGCTGATGGATGGATGCAACTCACAGAGAGTGACACACAGTAAAGACGAAACCGATAAACTTCTGAAAACCCAGCACAAAATTCATCCTCTGAGTCTCAAGCCACTCACCATCCTCATTATCATCATCATCATCATCATCGTCATCATCGTTATCACCTTCATTGTTACCATACCATCTTTTTGAAAAAAAAAACATAAAAACAAGAAAAAAGCCAAAACGCATGTCACTTGCGTGAGCACGCATCACTTATATTTTTGTTTAGCAGTGCTCAAAAGTGTAAAAAGTGTAAATAAAGAACCACCACCTTCTCATCACCCATCCGCTTAAAGCCTTAAACTTAACCCATCCAAAGCCCTGACGGGTTCCCAACACTCCTCCCAACCCCAAACAAACCCCACTCACCTACAACCCATCCAATCATGCGCAATGCGCCTTTTTCATTACCCTCAGTCTTTTCCATTTCTCCTTCCTCTTTCTGGCCACTGTGCGACACCTCTTGTTCTTTTCCACTCTTTCCTAGTGGCAGCGCAACCACAACAACTAGAATATTTCAACCGCAGTTGGGGAATAAGGTTACACATTTATTTGTGGAAGGTGCAAGTAAGTTATCTTTTGCCTCGCTAGTCAAAATTTGAACTGTGGAGTATGATGTGAATTGCTCAATGTAACAAGATAATAATATAAATTTAACCAAAAAATTAAATTTTTATTTCACTTCTTGTTCATTTTGCTGGTCAAGTACACCTGTAATGAGAATTTGCAAAATCTCGCGCAATATTTCAGATAAATTGAAGTTGGACGAGGGCCCGCCATGTCGTGCAGATAATGAGAATTGACAAACTCTCGAGCAATATTTAAGATAAATTGAAGTTTGACGAGGGCCCGCCATGTCGTGCAGAAGGCTTTTCAACTAACATTATATTTATCTAACACTTCTGTCTAAGAATGTCTCCACACTTATTTATCAGTGTGAAAACATCCTCCTGTGTTCATCGTAGGCACCTCTAACCCTGCTCCGTACGATAGACACGTAACGATGAAATTCAGGGCTGGTCATTAAACCCGATTTTTCTCCTCGTAAATTGGAAAATTTCGATTACATAATTACCCGATGCAGTTTCGTCAAAGACAATTAGGTGCATGTGCTTTTTTAGAGACCACCAGATCGCTAGCTGCTTTGTTGCTGACGCACATGTTTTTGCTCAAGCTTTTTTTGAACTGTGTTCTGGGGTTATACTGCTTACGGGGACATTTCTCGAAACTTGTTACTTCGGAAATAGCTTGTGTCATGAAGATGTCTTTTCTATGGGTGATATGGTTATGCTTAGAAGGGAGGGAAAATTATTAAGGAACTATAACTCTTGTAAGAGCATGGTAATGTAATGTAGTCGCAGTAAATAAATGAAAAGAAAAAATCTCGTTTCGTTGAGAGTCCGATTTTTTCTTCTCCAAAGAGCCAAATCAGAAGGCACAAAAGAACTTAACAGGTGATATCTGAAATTAATAATAAGCAATACTAACTAAATTTTACACAACGATCTTAATGTAAATCTCATGTAAAACAGAATAAAGTTATTCAATAACACAGACGAAACAACAGGCGCCTGGGCACACGAATACCGCCCATCTATAGAAAAGACGAACCGGTCTCCGAATAATACTGCAGATGGGAAGTGATATGTAGATTAGTCTTCATTTCAGAGCTTGTTAATACTTCAAGCTCCCCTCAAGACTTGTTCAAGTATTTCAAAACAATACTTTGAATGCATATTATAATTCGAAATGAGAAAATTCGGCGGCATTGAATATATTGCCTCATGCTGAACTCAGAGTAGTGGCACAAAAACCGTAAAGACAAGTTAATGTGCCAATACCAGCCCAGCCTCAAACTGTTTGGCTACATTTCAAATTAAAATATAAAATAAATGCTCAATCATCAGCAGAAAATTTGCTGTATCAATAACTTTCGGTAAAAAATAAATACATGATCATCACTAATTGGTTCACCTCAAGCAACAAAGCATTAGACCTCATTTTCAACGCCTTCATAATTTTTTCTTATCGTCCACTCCTTAAGTCGATGCCTCATCTACATTGTGTAATGTGCATAAATATAGAAATAAATTATATTGTATTCCAGACGATTAGGGACCTCTTCGAAAAGCACCATAAAAAGAAGTACCTTGCAAATATATACACGCGTTGTAAAATAAGGTCGAAGACAAAATTTAAGTAGTCTTGCAAAGATAAGTGGGTGGAAAAGTTACTTTTTACTTGAAACATTTATTTACATTGATAATTAGGGAAATTTGTGGGTGTGTCACGTCACAAATTACAAACTGAGGAGAGATTAGTATCTTTCGCTGTATATGTAAATGTGGCATACAAACGAAATTGAAATGTAATAATTCCTCCTATATCATCTATTTATCTTAGTTATATCCTGATTATGCGGTGAAATACACTGAACATTATTTTGTCTCTATTGTTTCAGTGAGCTTAAAAATATGTATCAATAGGATCTATATATTTGAAATAGTGGTATGATGATACAATACTACGATTTGCTAGATCTATCCTAGACCGACATGAATTTCAAGATATATTACGAATATTTTGATAATACCAAGGTGTTATCAAGGCATACTTCAATATTAAAAGGATTAACCTTTCCCTTAATAATGGCTTCATGTGATACAGATGCCATGCAGTTGCTTGTAGACGCTTCTTTTTGATTTGTGAAATTGTTATCTTACGGCAATCTTTTCTTGTAAATTTTTGTAACTCTCTTATCTTAGGCCTTAGTTTCCATCGAACGTGGAGCTGAAGTTTAGGTCTTCAATTGCATTAATTTTTCATTCTGATCGGAAGCTTGACTGAATAATATTAAACACTAAACGTGTCTCAGACGAATCGAACAGACATCTATAGTAAACAATAAATTGTCCGTCAAGTGTTGATTCTTAGGAACAGCACAAAGCATGAAGTCCTGCACTGCAACTATGAACTTCTATTATTCAACACTCGTTTTGTTAAGAATTTCAGTTTTAATAGATGCGATATGGCGATCAAATTGCAAAATTTTGAATTTTAACGACGCTCCCTTTGTTCCAAATTTTAGATTTAATAGAAGCAATTTAGCGATCAAATTGCAAGATTTTGAATTTTAATCAAAGCTGTATCGCTTGAGTGCAATTTCACGACACGCGAGGAAGCTTGACTTGCATTGGGCAAAGAGAGAAAGATACATTATGCAAATAGTATGATACACCTCGTATGATACACCTCGTATGATACACCTCATATGATACACCTCGTATGATACACCTCATATGATACACCTCGTATGATACACCTCGTATGATACTTCTTACATAAGAAAAATGGAATAATTAGATATCATGTTCTTAGCAATGCAACTAAAACGTGTAAATGTTAGTTTACGAATTTGTTCAGGTTTCTAAAATATTCAAAATGTACCATAGCGTTGCCATATTATTGCAAAAATATCTCATCTACTGATAGCAAGTGAATAAGAAAATAACTGAATGAAAATGTATCAAAATGTGTATTACTGTAAATGTACATTCACAAGCCTCTAATTGCGGAAGTTTCTGAAACCACCACCCATGCCATTTTGTCAAATTGTCGAAAATTTCATTTCAAACTGTATGTTTCGTGCGCAGGTATTGGTGCGTAAATCATATTTAATATACGGTAGCTTACATACTTACATAGATAAATAAATAATGATGACCAACTGCCATTAGATTTCCATTACATTGCTGCTGTAATGGTCTGAATTTGTAATGGACTGAATTTTCATGTCTAGTGGTGCGACGCAAAGACGTCGCGAGTGACTCGTCGGAGGTAAAAGAGATGAAATCAATGGGACAAGGAGCGACCACTGGAAAAGGATGAGAGACTTTTCTAAGAAGATGAACTTTTTTGAAAAATTGTGGGATTCGAGGAAAATAGGCTGGCTGGAAGAGATCCAGGCTCCTATGTCATCTCTCTATATTTGTAACTGTGACTCTACATTACGGATGAATACAAAAGGAATTACTAATATAATGTAAAAGAATGTGTAAACCCACGAATTCTCTACGTGATCTTAGTGAACGTTTATATATGCATTCCCAATGTTAGTAAAAGCGTGAAAAAATAATTAGGATGCATATCATGCGTATATTTAAAAAAATATAACTCAGTACTCACTGCAATGAGTGACAGAGAGCGCATTTTATCGTCGTGAAAACTTGAGGTCACGGACGGGCAGACGGACAGACAGACAGAAAGACGGACATGGCGAGCACATTAGTGCATTTTTCTATAAATGAGAAAACGCGGTAAAAAGAGTGTGAAGGACTTGACTAAATAGAGTAAAACATATTGGTAAAGGAAATTTTCAGTGTGAAAATTTCAACACCTTAATAATATACGTTCCATTGGCCTAGTCCCAAAAATTAGATCAGTACTCACTGCAGTGAGTGACAGAGATCGAATTTTCTTGTCCGTGACTTGCTACTGCAAGTCATGGACGGACGGACGGAAATGATGAGCACAAAAGAGCCTTTTTTCCATAAATGAGAAAATGCGCTAAATATGACGCAAAAAATATAAATGAAGCTTAATTGCACGGGAATGCCGAAATGCGAGCCATTCACTCGATCACATAACGAGTTGCGTCTCTGCCATGATAAAGATATGGCATCCAATGCCACCCCAAATATTTCTATTTTATAATTTATTACATATTACATTATTGATTAAAGAATCGGATCTTGTGCTAGTGTTGGGATGAAAGAGGAACAATTGTAGTCTACAATGCTGATCATTTTATCTAATCTAGAACATGTGTGGTTGCCGTATGATTATCATTGACATACTACAAGGTATAGCATGACTTCATCAATCATAATATTTTTAATTCAAGGTATCAATTAGGGATGATTTTTTCCGAAACAACTGTATTTTCTTGCGCCTTTTGCATCAGTTAGAACCTGGCGAGTCTTGTGCTCCAGTTTGCAGCGCCCGAGTTGCAATTCACTGCCGAACTCCAGCATGGCGCTCAATAACAGCAGCCGCGACCTCTGCTTTATTGAAGTATTACCTGAAAACTTCTCGAACAAAGCAACTTCAATTCAAAGATGCCCACCAATTCCCAAGGACCTATGCATAATAAATTTTCTGGTAAAGCTCCTTCCTCAAGTTGTCCTTTAGTCAGATTAAACACCATTTATTGCTTATATCTACGCTGAAATTAAGGAAAGAATAATAAAATATTGGTATCACAGACGAGAAGTAAAATAAATGTTAGTCATCTCAGTTAATTAAATTTCCATCACCCCCATTTTCGAATATAATTTTCTATATTCAAATGTCATACTGTATGTCTAATCTTCATATGTCATTTGGCAAATCATATTCATTCATATGTCAAATCTGCGCAATCAACTGAACACATATATGTCATGATTTAATAAAATCTCATCTCTTCCTGCATTTAAATCCCCCGCTGAAATAACATCAACTGTTCTGAGTTCAAACCGGACTAAAAAACTAGTTCCAAAGTTGTGTGTTGCCTGAAAATTCTGCAACGTTGATTTAATTACTAATCACACTGGAAGTTTGCTAAGTGGACAGGGACCAACTCTACTTCAGTCGTAAACAAGGTATTTAGTAACAAAGTTCGCCCATTCAAGATTTGTTCCGAGTTTCCAAACTGGTCTCTTGTTTCATGAAATAATAACAGGAGGAGAATCAGTTTACGAACGATCATACTCGAACGAGGAGCAACGTCTTCCTTCAAACTTCAGCACTTTTACGGCATTTTGGTGTTTACAACGGTTATGTCGTTCATGTGAATAAATGTATTTCAACTACTATTATATAATTTATTTGGTACTAAATGATAATTATTTATTACCATTTAAAATATTGCAATATGCAATTAGAGAGATAGGAGCAGTTTCTTGCACATAATAATAAGTGTTTATATTCAAATCAATGTGTAGATCCAAATTTCAGTATTTCTATTAGGAAATAATGCCTCGAAATCCATCCTCCATATTATTGCCAGGTTAACCTGTAATTTTTTCCTTTCATCCAGTACACCAGTGATCATTATTTGGGGACATGTTTTTAAGAGGAAAAAAAAACTTCATGCGCCAGACTGTAGGCAGTTCATAATTTGTTCGGTATTTTTCCCATCACCTGTCTGAAAAAATACGATTTTTCATAATTTGCTGAGGTGAGCATAGATTTCCAATACCCAATAATCGCGCAGTAAATTACTCGCAAAAATAAAATTTCTTTTTTGAGAAATTGTAGTTATTTCATATTTCATACTTTCTAAACAGTTGCAAATCTTGAAGCGTTCATTCTTTTTTTTTTTCTCGTACATTGGTATCGCTGTATTTCAATGCGACTTTCAATGGAAATTGGATCTATTATGATATATTTTTTACGGGAATGGTTTATAACAAAAATCTCTAATTTTATAGGGGGTGACATTGTGAGCAAGCACTGATATGTCTGGATTGTTATCATTAAATTTTCCATCTTCTTCATCCCGGCAGATTGTAATAGACGCGTGATTGCTACCTGCATTGTTTTTTTTATAACTTTTAATTCCCCCCGCCCCACAATAATTTCGGTAAATTTTTGAAAATACATAATCATCAGACGAATCCTAGTCGAATAAATACATATGTACTCACCGTTACTCCTGTATGTACTCATCACACGTGAATGCATTTTTAGTCAAAACCCCCAATAACTTAATATCTTGAGGCACATCAATGTTCTTGAGTTCGCTCTTATGCAACCACGAATGAGCTGTTCGTGGTTGAAAAAAACATTTTACAGATGAACATATTAATTTAGATAAAACAGCTGAAATAATTCTAATAAACACTTATCAGTTTGAGGACTTTTAAATTTTGCTTCCATATTATGTGTGCACTGTTCATCTAATAACTGATCACATCAGCATCCATCGCCTATAATTTTATTATATTTTGTAAGTCTAGCATACACTTTTTATGAATATCCAACTTAACCTGATCCGGCCGTACATACTCACCCATTTCTGAACAGACTTCACACTGATAGTAAAGATTATTTATTACACTAATTGTATCAAAATCAAAACATAAAACCAATATTAAAACATACACAAAAATCGAATATGTGTCAGTCGTTTCGTCGGTACATTGAATTTATTGCTCTCCTTCAGTTCAGTCATAATCCCAAGCTCTGCGAAAGAAAACAATCATTTTTGACAATCTTGTCGGTGCGCTCATTAGCTCAGTGAGCGCACACAGACCACGGAGAACGAAACCCAGCACCGGCCGCGATTTCTCTGCAGAACGACGGCGAGCGCGCAACGCCGACCCTGTCAACGCCACGAGACCTTCAGCAATACTGAGCCGCTCTTTGTGGGGACCTGACGGGCTATACGTAACATGTTCGCGTGAAATTCTGCCCTAAATTTTTTTGAAACCACAAATCAGATCCGCATGACATTAGCAATCAAATTTTCTTGAAATTTGCACTGAAATCTACGCTGAACTTCACGCCACATCCACTCAAAATTAAACCTCAAATGTTCAGTCCGTGAAAAATTTGGCTTTTTGAGAGTGCGTAAGGTTTATACGTGGAATTTAATGCTATATTTTTATTTGATTCTGTGTCAATCTGGTTTGAGAATAGATATGATATCGGTAACATGAAATCACACCGAAATAGATATGATTTCTTAATTTAATCTCTACGTAATACGGTTCTCGCTGACCTCGACATTATATCATTCAAAATTTAGGCATCAATTTCATTTGAACCTTGTCATGATATTCATATCTTTTTTTTAAATCGTATTATTTGAAAATAAAACTAATAACTTAGTAAGGCAGGCACGGCATTGGAGAAAAATTGGAATTAAAAATATGCCCCATATTCTATCACAAACTGAACGCTTGTAGGAAATCCGTCCTTTCTAGTGTCAATTTAGCTTTTGAATCTTTTCCGTGAATTTCGCGATCTGAATTATTTATTAGTGTTAAAGTTGAAACATGAGCATCACTACAAAGCGATTCATAATTTCGAGTGGAATATAAACATCATAATCATGAAAAATTTGGCCTAAAACCACGAAAAGCGTGTCGACTATCCAAAATTAAACAAGTCATTTGAGTAAAACAAATCGCGATACCCACGAAAAACTACACGCGAAATCCATGCGTATAACGAGCAGAACTTCACTGAAATGCCTCTAGCCGTCGACGATGACTTAGCAACGGATCCTATGGAAATACATTTCAAAACAAGATCATTTTCCCTAGCCTTTCACCAGAAAATTGTTCATTAGGTAAACAATAGTGATTTAATATTTTTATATTAAGTTTGATTTGGCATTGCTTGCACATAAAAGTGTCTATCACGAATAGTCAAATTTGCATTTCGATTTACGTAGAGTTTTTCCCCCGTTATTTATGATTGAAAGGCAACGGGCGTGTAAATTATTGATTCAATGGCTAATCCCTTACAAAATTTCAGTATATTTTAGTGATAAATAAAAATAACAATAATTTTCAACCAATGATCATTTATAAATGAAATTTTACAGTTTTTCAACGTTTTTTATTAACATGAGCGTCGGTTTTTTTGCAGAAATTGCTTCATTGACATGGCAGTACGATTCATTGATGTCTGTGATGTCCAGCCACAACTGAAGTATCAATTAGCGTCGAGCCTCGACAAATCTGATTATTATATGCTTCGTCCAGTATAGAAACTGAATTTAAATGAATTCATATCGTCATCGTTAATTCATCATACATTTTATTAGGGCCAGTGATGAATACAATACATGTATACCTGGCGCCTGTGTGTGACGCAAGTTATTTGTTACAGCATGAAAATTATTTATTTCCAACATCCACCAGACAAGCTCTATATACTATTAGATTTAAGTTAATCAGAATAATAGTATACTGACAAATTTGTCCAATTGCATTTCAACTTCATGGTAAATCAACACCCAGAAGCTATTAATGATCTAGAATTTGTTCAGTACACTCATATAGATGAATGAATTATTTAACTTTTTATCGATAATATTCTATCAACGTGCTTAGAATTTGGAAGAATCATCACGCTAGATAACTTTTAGTAAAGATAGAATTATTTAAAATTTCTATGAAACTCGCCATTTTGAATCAACACTAAGTCAATGTCAAAACCAAAATGCAGATATTCGAAGTACATAAAATGATCTTAGAATTAGTATACATTTCATGACGACGTAGAAGTGTTTATTGTGAATATTATAAATTAACATATTGCCTTCCCCTTACAGTTGCGATCTCTCGTCCACCATCAAGACTTGATCACGTTATCCTCAAGTCTCCATTACAGTCTTGATCTCCTTCATCTCCCCACATCTGGTCGATATGGCGGCGCGACTCATATGCATAACGAACGCCGTCGCCGCAGACAGGATCGCGCTCAATGATTTCTGCAAAAAGCCTGCGAGACAAGCTATGGAGTTGGAATAAATGTTGAGCAAGAAGCCGACGTACGTAATGTGCCTTAATCTTGTTCCAGGGGACTGTTCAGGGGAGACTTGACTGTATTTCACAGCGAAAGAAGCCCAGGAAACTTTCGGTGAAACTTTCGAAGGCCCAAATATTCTGACAGTTCGTTGTTTTCTTTCGTTATTTCTTAGCCCCAAAAACCGTTAACTTAATGCAGACTAAATTTTTAGAAGAACAATTTTTTAGTTTAAATTCTTCCAACTGCGAACTTGCATTTAGTAGAATATTTCTACAACATTTTTTATTATTTTACTTACAGCCATAGAAAATGGAAACAATGTTTAACGACTTAAATGCAGACAGCAAACGATTTAGATGACCCTTTTTCCACAAGTTTAATCGACACCGTTCTTTTCTTTACTAGCATTTAATGCGCGTAACATTTTGCTACGCGCGTATTTGCCAATGTTCCCCTAGCTACTGAACGTGTATTCATTTGCTCAAAAGTTGTCAGACATCAATTCTGGTGAACGCCCAATGAACGTAACGTGAATAATGATTAACTGGTTTTTATGAGAAGACGCAGAAGAATCATATAATGCAGAAGGACAAAAAAAAATTTGTCCCCGATTATTTTAGTATGTAATAATATTTTATTCTGAACGTACATAGAAATGGACGACTGCCATGCCAGAAATCACAGCAAGGTTAATTGTCTCGTCTTCAAATGTCACCTTGACATTGTTTTAAATTTCCGGTCATTGTTTCTGGATCGGTCCCGCCAATTAAGCAATATTGCAATCAATTATATTACAAAATGATTATTCTGCGCTTCCATGATAGTAAATTGTGGTTTTGCGCTGTTCATGAAACAAATGTTAACATTGAATTCGCTTTATTAGCGCTGTATGGCAAGACAGAGAAATTTGACACTCCATTTTTTTACAAGTCAAAATTAATAATTTTTCTTTTTATAATTGATCAAGCTATTCTTCTACTCAAAAACCTTCCAGTAATATTTATAGTTCATTTTATTTTTTACTAAATCATTATTATTAATTATCATTGAATGCAAAGTTTATTCCGTGAAATACTCTTGATTTGAGGACTTCTGGCTCGAGCCAAAATTTATTTGCCACTTATTGTTTTAATTTCTTTGACCTTAATTTAAATACCGAGAAACTGTTACTTGAAAATGATCTCAAAATTTAACGTTCCAAAATGCTTTTCTTTAAAATGATTATAATGTCAGAAATCTCAATCTTTTTCATAGTATTGTATGTTTTTTATTTTAATTCTATATTAATTTTCGCAGTTTATCGAGAATATTGCGATTTCTATACTGATATAGGAGCACATAAACAATACATGTTTTTATGACCGATTATGTTTCAACGTACATAATCGAAATCATTTTCATTTGAAAATTCTCTCAGATTTGCAACTCAGGATATTTCATTCTCTTACT
Source organism: Hyalella azteca (assembly GCF_000764305.2). Lineage (NCBI taxonomy): Eukaryota > Metazoa > Arthropoda > Malacostraca > Amphipoda > Hyalellidae > Hyalella > Hyalella azteca. Next base: position 75,662 of record NW_025944502.1, read on the forward strand.
AATCAATATAACCTCACTGAAACCTCTCCCTATATTTACGACACTTAACCTATTATAAAATTTCCTGCTGATGCCTTATTGAGAAAAACTGTCTTATCGAAGATGCTAACGAGATCCTAGACGTTCATAAATCAAGCTATCGTTTTCTTCATTTCGATTTTGTATGGACACGTTGAGTATCTCTAGAGCCTCCTCAGCGCGTGGCAAAAGAGTTCATGCCGGCGTTTTTAGCTGCCGGTAGAATGTATAAGATGTTGCAAGGTTATCTTGAAGCTTTCGTTCTGGTTGCGTGGGATGAATAGAAAAACTAAAGGCGAATTGAATGAAACTAAATAAACTGAATGAAATTAAAATCGCGAGATTTTGGAAATTATTGAGTAGGTTAAAAGATCTGTTTGTATTACATTGAAAAGAATTATTTCTGTTCCATAATTTATTGTACATAAAGTTTATTACTTGGCAAATAAAGTTTGATAATTTAAGATCAACATATTGTTTGACTATCAATCTGCGATTTTGTTCGATTATAACTTTATAAAAAATACTGATTCAGGAAAAAGTTGAGGTTGAATTATTGTGAGAAAATTCCACTTGATAATGTGACTAGAATTTAACAAAAGCATTCACATGAAAAATAATTTCCGAATAACTTCGACCAGAAAAATATACAGAAAGCGCCTCGTGAGATTGTTCGAGGGTGGAAAGAAGGAGGCGCGGAGTCTCGGGGAAATTTATGGTCACCTGACAGAGCGCGAAGGCGTGAACGAAATAAAAGGAACTGGCCATAAAAGGCGATTCTTTTACGCCGGGAATTGATTCCCAGGGCGGTGCTACAGAATCGCCGCGGATAAATTCCTGGAGATTTTTTATGAACACCGAAATGGATTTTTCTTATAGAGTCCCGGGAACTCTTAGAAATAAATTCGCGTGTTTTAAACTGCATGACCTTGTTTTGATCATAATGAATAACTGACCTTCGATGTAGGCAATTTTTAGAGGCGATCGATGATTATTTTGAACTTAATTGGTGACTGCGCAATCGAAAATGTGTGCGATGTACGTTATATCGTTTTATGATTAAGTAGGGGACTCATGAGATAATAAATGAATAATAGCAGCACTAGAGATATGAGGCTTTCGTGTACGACAGATTTTGCCAGAATGGACGCTGACTGAAAAATGAAAAATGCAGTGAAGTTGTGTAAAACTTTTACTTACGATTCCTCTCATTCCGTTTGATGCCAGTCATTCCTGAACACAATTTCTTTCTCGCCATCAAGATAATCATGTATCATTTATTTTATTATACGTAGGCGACGGATGCAAAAACCTTTTTGAGCGTTTTTAACTCTGTTAAATTAACTTGATTGTACATTTTGTTTATTTACGTTCGATTAGTGATTCAGAACGGTGATAGTTATATAATCAATTGCATGTTTATTACAACTGAGATAAATCAGTTAAAGACTAATCTACGCACTTAACATGGATTATTTGAATAATTTTTTCATCACTGTTCACGAGGTGTTCACTGTAGATTCACGAGGTAAGAAATAACTAACCTCTTCAACACGTGTAAGCGTCACAAGAGTTGTAAACACAAATGAATTAAAAAACTTCAATTATTCAAAAAGTCTATTTTACTCCAAAATTCATTTTTATGTGATAAATAGCGTCATTGAAAACTGTTGAGTGTAGAAGGATAGAGCAAAATTCGACCAAAAATTTGTAGTTATCTCTCTTAACATCATGGTAGAGGAATATATTAAATCATCTGAATAAATCTTTTACTGCAAATTACGAATAAAATCTAATACCTGGGGTAACGTTAGTTTATTGATTCAGAGTAGTAGTCTCTATATGATTTGGAAAAGGTACCGTGGTTTATAAACTTGATTTACAGCTCATGTCGCAATATCCAGGAAGAGGTACGATGGTTTATAAACTTGGTTTAGAGAACCCGTGCCCCCGGAGAAGGTACCGTGATTTATAAACTTGATTTACATTTCATGTCTCAATAACCAGGAACAGTTAAGATGGTTTTTAAACTTAGTTTAGAGAACCCGTGCCCCTGGAAGAGGTACCGTGATTTATAAACTTGATTTACATTTCATGTCGCAATAACCAGGAACAGGTACGATGGTTTATAAACTTAGTTTGGAGAACCCGTGCCTCTGGAGCAGATACGTACCGTGGTTTATAAACTTGATTTACAGTTCATGTCGCAATAACCAGGAAGAGGTACGATGGTTTATAAACTTGATTTACATTTCATGTCTCAATAACCAGGAACAGTTAAGATGGTTTTTAAACTTAGTTTAGAGAAACCGTGCCTCTGGAGCAGGTACCTACCGTGGTTTTCCAAGTCTCGTTGGAGCGCCTCGATTGGGTCTGTGGGAACGCGGCCAGCTGTACGGCCTGCGGACGACGGGCGGGCGCTGCAGGCGTTCATTCGATGCCCGCAACTCAGCAGACGTTCTCGAGCCTCTGGTCGCTACTGACAATCCCATCGCTGTTCTAGATTAGATCTGAAGCCCCCTCTTTGAAAAGGCGATGGATAATTACACTAGTGAAAGCAGTATTTTCAAAGACATAATTGTGAAGTTGTTGTGATTATACTTATTATGGTTCCACGCATAGTCTTATTATGAGTTATTCAAACTAAATATCATTATTACATCATATTACATATATACAGAAAATTTTTTATTGCGATACTACTGATCGTGATTAAAAACATATATGTTGAATTCGGCCCTCAAACTGCAACAGTGAAAGCCGAATTTACGATGTCATGCAACTTACGACGGCCATAAGAATTTAAGTGATTGCAGCCTTCATATCGCAGTGAAATACATCCGTAAAATTTATAGAGCGATTGCAGCAAAGACCGAGACCCGAGTGCATCAATGGCTCGTGAACTCGGCGCTCAAAGAGAAGCTGTCAGTTTTAAGTCCTTGAATCTTTATGATAAACCTAAATTTTTATGAACCTTTGCTGTTTGCTCACATACCAAGGAAAATTTTATGAGGATCATCGTTGGCCATTCCAACCTCATGTGAAATTTTAGATGGGAATTGGTCGCTACGCATCGGCAAATTGTTGGACGTCAATATTCAGAGCTGTACTTTTTAAACAAGACTCTAAATGCTGTCCTTTCATGATACAGTGGCTTCTTTAAGCAGGTAATGTGTCTCTGAACTTGTAAAAAAATATTTCAAAATACTTGACATTATATCATAAATTAACAAATTTCTCAAATTCATAGGATATCTCACTTCTCATGAAAAATTATAGATTTTCATTAACGATGAAGAATATTTTTAACGAATGAATTCTTTAGAAACTTTTTCCTGATATTTAGAAACTTTTTCCGGACCATTTATAATGAATAAGCTGTATCATTCAATTCACTAATAACTAATTACATAACCACATTCCACAACACTTGAAGTGAATTTTTTTATAAAATAAAAATCATACCTGTTATTAATGATTTTTATTGATTCCAACTCTCATTATTATTCGAAAATTACATTCAGCACCTTCTGTTCACCAATTTAGGTACCTATAATTAACACCTTGCGCTGAGCAACACGCAATTTGCTATTATAGGCACATTCTAACTACAGCTTTCGTTTAGCAACTCTTAATTTGCATATTGTATTTCAGTAAGACGTGCAGCTGTCATTCATCAACATCTAATAGTTAGCATGTATTTAGCAACTCCTATTTTGTCGCTATTTTCCAGGAAAACGCAATATGCAGATTGCATGCATCAACACCTAATTGTCGCTGCTGTTCAGAATGAGCTAATAGGAAGCTGGCATTCAGCAACACCTAATTCTCGCTGCTGTTCAGAATACGCTTATAGGAAGCTGGCATTCAGCAACACCTAATTTGTCGCTGCTGTTGTTCCGAATAAGCTAATAGGAAGCTGGATTCAGCAACACCTAATTTGTCGCGGCTGTTCAGAATAAGCTAATAGGAAGCTGGATTCAGCAACACCTAATTTGTCGCGGCTGTTCAGAATAAGCTAATAGGAAGCTGGCATTCAGCAACACCTAATTTGTCGCTGCTGTTCAGAATAACCTAATAGGAAGCTGGCATTCAGCAACACCTAATTTGTCGCTGCTGTTCAGAATAACCTAATAGGAAACTGGATTCAGCAACACCTAATTTGTCGCTGCTGTTCAGAATAACCTAATAGGAAGCTGGCATTCAGCGACATCTAATTTATCGCTGCTGTTCAGAATAACCTAATAGGACACTGGCATTCAGCTACACCTAATTTGTCGCTGCTGTTCAGAATAACCTAATAGGAAGCTGGCATTCAGCAACACCTAATTTGTCACTGCTGTTCAGGTTAACGCAATATGCAGCTTACTCTCAGCAACAAAATTGTGGAATGGAAGCCTGCACTGCGCTACCTGGTCTCATTCAGAGCTCTGGAACAACTCATTCCCTTCAACAAATATTTACCATTTGTTGCATGCAATGATTGTTAGTTTAGCCAAGTGAGCGGAGTGGTCTTCATTAAACTAAACTATAATGGATAACACATGAATAAGCTCATCACCGTCGGCACGGGCGAGGAGATTAATAAGAATTGTTGTAAAGTTTTCTGAACGCCGTACAAAATTCGAAATTTATACACTCACTTTATAAATGATTGTCTATGCGAAAACAACCAACGTGAACTAACTTTCTTCGCAGTATTCGTTACACATGAGATAAATTATTAGAAAGAAAAATTTACTGTGCTTTTACGGGTATATAGAACACATGAGTAGTGGATGTGAAAGTTGTGCCATAATAATGATATTAACATTAATTTTTAATTTGAGGAAGGGGCTAACATAACTTACCCCTCAGGGGTGAAGGTGCGTCCAATTTTCGGTTTCGGGTTTCAAAAAATGTAAATTGAAAACGTATAGGGCTATGTAAATGTGAGATAATTGTACATACCTAATTAAAATATATGTAAAGTGAACAATACAGGTTTACTAACACAAGTTAGCCTGTATAGCTTCAATTCAGTGCGCATGTTACATGAAAGTTATTTTCGATACTTATATTGCTTCCATTTTGAGGTTCTAGTCAACATCATTGTTGTTCCGAGCGAGTCGTTCATTGTTAACGCTATTTCGATCACATAAGGAAGTTTTGAAAAATGAGGTACACGAGAGGCTCATTCCTTGACATTTAACTTGTAAACTGAAACAACAAAGACAAATAAATTAACGTATTACACACAGGTACAAAATTCTACATCTAATAATGCCAATTTTCATTTGTGAACAATTAAGGGGACATAACAACAGAGAATAGGAGATATTCCCGATTCCGACTCAATGGTTGCGAATGCGGACAATGGCGTATAATCCACTATCTAAAAGTACAAGGCTGAGGTAGTGACAACGGAGAAATCATTTGAAATTCTAAGACAAATCTTAACGGCGCATCCTAATTCTTTCTATGGTGGTGACAGTGACTCGGGTGTATGGACGCCGCCACAATAGTTTCATCAGCTAATATACGGGATGACGTCATTATAGCTCCCTCAACTTATGGCGCAATTTAATTTAAATTGATTTAACTCGAGACAAAATGGATTTCAAGTTCCTGCGAAAAAAAAATATCTTAAGGTTATTTGGCATGCTGTACACTCACATAACCTCGGAATTTCCAAAGTAGCAAGAGCCGAATAGCTTTAATAACAAGTTTTAGTTTTTTAACTGCAGAATAGTGGGTAACCTTTTACAGGACTCATTTTCGAACAGCTTACGACGCTGCGTTACACACTAAGAGCAATTATGAGTGATGCAATTTCAACAACCTTTGACTTGCTGCTAGAACACATAGAACGAAACTTAATTAAATAGTTCTAATAACTCAGCAAAGTATTAAATTGAAGGTAAGATACCATAATCAGGACTCATGGCGACACACCGAGGAGAGAGTCGTGTCGGAGGGGGCAGCTCGAAGGCAAGACAAAGAGCAAGCCGCTGTATCGGGTGAGGCTCACGTCTTTCTTATCCAACATTCTTGTTGACTCGGCAAACACCTGAGCTTTGGCTTACACACTTCCACTCTTGCAGCCTCGGTGGACGAGAAAATTGTGTTTTATAATTCCCATCCTTTGTTAACGTTACAAAATGGCTCCAAAAGACTAATATTGAGCAGTTAAGTGAAACTTGAATAACAATCGTGGCACAATTGCACGCCTGAATAAAATATTCTGTGATGAAGATTAAAGAGTGGACATTGACATAGAATTGAAACGAAATAAATTAACAGACGTGCACTAGAAAAATATCAATATTTTGAGATGAAATTTTTAAAAACTGTAGCAAATGTAACTAACAGTATAAAGAGCAGCGAGCGTAAATGAGCCGAATCATGACAACTCAATTTTCCACCTCGTTTCGTTACGTCTAAGATCGTTGGGCGCGATATATAAAACGAATAAATAATTGAGTATCCTACAAGAAAGCGAATATTAATTGACAACAATACATGAAATTCATGCAGTAAATTGAACATAACAATGCAATCTTCAGGGCATTAGTCCATCTAGCCAATCATTAAACATATTATTTCACTAGTCACTTCATCTCGTATATAATCAGCTGAGCAGAGACAGCTCAGTTTCATTGCAAATATTGCTTAATATTTCGAACAATGTGGTGATCTCGTTCGGTGTTCCCGTGACCTAGAGACAGTGATGGCTCTTGGCTGTCTACCTTGATGAGTCTTATGATGATACCAACTTAGCCAACACAGATCTAATTTAAGGAAGACATTCAGCCATGCGAGCGCTCTGGTCTGTGCGAGACGCTATGGAGGCTGAGACTTGGGTGAAGATCACTTCACAACTCAAAGATAATTAAAAGACGTCTCTCATTTGAGAATATGAGACGGGACTCGAATATATTGCGCATATGAGACGGGACTCGAATATATTGCGAATATGAGGCGGGATTTCATACCCCGTCCCAAAGGCGATTGTGGTAAAACTTAATTGTTATTTTTCCGATCAATGGCATATTTGTTTACAAAATTTGTTTATTTTATTTTTTGTTTCCATTTTTGTTTATTATATTTCTGAGAATTATATTGCAAATCAGGTGCAATTTTTTTATTTAAATAACCTTTTAGCAGTTTCATTTAAAATAAGGATGCCCATGATCGAGCAAAATATTGAAATTAATTTTTTCCGTAATGTTTACGTTTTTATAATGCTTGATTCAGTATTCAATGTTATTTGCACAATATCCTGAAAATATTATTCTCAACTCATTGAATGTATTCCGCTACAATCGTTTCAGCTGACCTTTAAATCGACATTTTCCGAAAGTCTTCTCAAAAAATATTTTAAAAATGAATTTTTCTACCTTCATGGTTCTTGGTAATTCCTTACTTTGTTAAGAATAAAGCAAACTCTGCCAAGTCTCATTAAACCAACCCATTCACTTCCTAATAGAAGAAAATCTCCACCGTGCCTCAAAGTATCGACACTTTAGTCTTTTCTTCAGAATTTGAACGATAAATCCCCCTAGCTTGTCGATAAAACTCGAAACATCAGCGGCCACTAAAAATAAATCTCAAATTTTTTAGCGTTAAAATCATATCTAAACTTTTGTTGTCCGTAATTTAAATTCGGATAAGGAATTTTGCGATTCTAAACTGTACGAAGATGACAACTGAAATACTTAAAAAAATTGGCTAAAGTCGTTAATATGAAAATGGCAAGCCACTAATCGACAAAATTATTTCAATCACGAATCGAAATTGCATCCTGATTCCTTTGCCCCAGTACTCTAATTTTTTCACGTTGAAATCACACCTCGCAGTTTTTTGGCCGAGCCAAAATACTATACCTCAAGCTCAATTTCTAGCAGCTCTGATATGTGCTTATTTTCTTTTCTTTGTATCTTTTGGGACACATTTTGGTGATTTGACTTTAAATTTCCAGAAAAAAAATTATTTTACCCAAAGGATGGATCGAACTCAATAGTGAAAATTTTTTGGTTCCATTCGAAATACCTCTTAATAATGTAAAAATGGTCTCATTCGCTTTTATTTTAACAACTAAATTGATAGCAAAACTTCACCATAGAAACTGCAGCACGCCATCACAAGAAGCAATCATGCGGAAGCTTTGTCATCTGCGTCGCCGTCTCGCGAGGCTACGGGTAAGTTTACTTCCACTTGCATGACTTCTATAGTGATTGCAAAACAAAACTTCGATGCGTTTCTCATTGCACAAAATTTTGGATTCCAAAAACGCATGTTGGTCAATTGAATTGAGATTCAAGCTCATTGTTTTGTAATGCATCAGTACAGTATGAACTGACCACGATGTCAGTTTTTTTCGGATCATGTCATTATATTGGAGGCAGAAGAATCAAAAGCCATTGTTTAGTAATTCCGATGCCTGATAAATATGATGAAATAACTATTACAGCAGATATTGATCTTAAAAATCAATAATATCTGATTTGAATAGAAATAGAATAATAATGACGATAGAATAATAAATATGCTGAAACCCTCTCAAAACCCTAAACAGAAGGGCATCCACTTCATTTTTTCTTTTCTCTTACTGGCTCACTAAAAAGAAATCTTGCTTCCTGTCAATAATTAACTAACTTTGAAATGAACCTGAAAATTTCACTTATGATTATCACTTAACGAATATAATTCATTCCCTATTATTATGTGCACATTGAGGAAGAAGTTCGCTCTCTTCCTAATAATTTATCTGCTCAACAACGCTAATTTTTTAATATAACTGATGGTTCAGATAAAATGATGAATTTCTGGTCTGTGTTTCATTAGTTCAGTTAGCTTGTTCAGTAATCCGTGATGCAATGTCAGCCTCTTAAACGGCAATAATCTTGCAGCGGTTGGTCTTATTTGCAGCTGCTGAACAATATATTTACAACACAGTCATTAACTCGTTTTAATTTGTCTAACACCTTTTCTTATTACCAGCAGGTGCCCTCCTTCCATGTTTGGATGACAAATTAGATTTCTCGATGCTGTCCTTCCTGCTATTTCTCCTTTGTATATTAACTGAAGTTTGATAATTTCGTTCCTTGGACAAGGATCTCAATTAGAAAGCAGTTCAACGAATTTGCGTAAGCCTCCTCGTAAGTGACTCATAGTGCTCACTCATTTTGTCTAAAATATTAACGGTAAACATCAGAAATTTCTCGCTGTAAACTTAAGAGAAAATTTTGACCCAGAGTGCATGACAAGGGCTTAGCGCATTTCAAAATTTTAAATAGAAACTAGTGTCAAATATTCAGTTCCTTGTCTTATGATTAGCGGCACTAGGAGGCCAATACAGAAGGTTATAAAACGAAGCATCTAGCGAGAAATTATGAACTCGTGTCCATGTTCTTGTTGTTGCAAGTTCCTGTTTTTTGAAGGCCATCAAAATTTTTCGAGTTATGAATATTTCATCAACGAGACGATCTAATTGTGATTACTGCAATTTATTTTGACTATTTTATGAGCCGCAGAAAATATTGAAATTTATCTTTTTTTATCATGGGATGATATTTGATTCCTTGTTTCTCTACTTCTAGCTTTGCCTTGGATTTTAATTTTTTTCGTTAAATGTGTGCACCAAAAATGAATCAAAGTATACGGCACTTGGAGAAAGCAAACAAAAGACATGAACGGGGCCGATGCATTAAATGGAGAACATGCAAGAAGCAATTAAACGCACGTCCTAGAGGTAATTTTAGTGTAGCGGCCAAGCATACCACTCAAACATTAGTACTCCTACTTACTTTGTAAAGATTATGAGTAATAAAAGTCTAACATTTTAGTGCAAAAATAATGCTCTTTAATATTGTGGCACATCCAAATTTTTGCATCTCAACATTGTTGTGCCTCAGCTATGAAATTTTTTCGACGACTCTTTTTGATCCAAGTTGGACGGAGCACTATCTTCAGAGACGTTATGAAAATTTTAAATTCCCGCACATATGAATAAGTACGATTGAAACTAATAATTAGTCTGTATCAGCGGAATTACGTTCTATCATTCCGTACAATGATCATTGATAATAATGGTCTAGGTTAGTGATATAATGGTGGACAAGAAAAGTGGTTTAATCACGGTTTTTGATTTTGGTGTGCGCGAAGAAAAATCAAAATAGTGTTAAGAAGTCAACCGAAATCAGAAATTTTATTGGATGCAAATAAATCAACTGCTTACACACGGATTATCAGTAAAACTTAATATTAAATCAGAACAATTTCCTAGACTAACGGTGCAAATTTACTGTATAACATATAAGCTCATATGGTTAACTCCTGACAAATTCATTTCTCAAAAACGTTTCCGAGTCTTAAATTACATTATCTTTTTCACAGCATTTGAAGTGAAGAATTTTTACTTTTGTTTCAATATTAAGATATTTAGAAATAATAGGTGGAAACTTAACAAGTGACAAATAAATTTTAGTGTCTATCCGACGGGACTTGCTGAGTAAAAAAACGTTTTTTTGTTCGCTTAAAACACGATGTTTGTACTCGACATTTTTACGTAGTTTTAGTTTCTTTAAGAGAAACAACAAATCCGATGGTGAAAGGGATTATTAGTCATCACATCTCCAACTGAGAGGTCATTATTTGTAGGTTGAACTTCAAGCAACACAGAAAAGAAAGAGTCTTTGAAACGAGGTGCTGTTTAAAAAGAACCGACCGAAAATTGAAGAAGACCGAAAATTGAATCTATAGACTGTTGTGAAGCAGCCATTGTCTGTGCAGTTGAAACTGCCGTGGAAATATGGTAGCAATTTTAATTCCCCCTAAAGTTGTTTGGGTGACCCCAAATTTGAATTTTTTGGGGGTAATAAGAATTATTAATAGAGAGCGAGCAGTCTTGCAGCGTAAAGACGTGAGCAATATTAAAGAAGAAACGCAAAATACTGTTGTTAAAAAATAAACAGACTTGGACTTCTAAGGAGGTTATATACCTTGAATTATAATTGCATCAAGGCAAAACTGTCAAATCAAAATATCCAAAAAGTACTCGTATCATAATGAACTACCTAACTGAATCGCAACTTGACATATGAAATACAATTGATAACTTCGATACGCCAAGAATGTTTAGTGCGCTCTAAATCAACGTACATATTCTAGTCTTACGCGAAGAAACTTATCTAATGACAAGTGTGTGCACAATATCAATATTTCAACTTAAATATTTAAGCCATCGTGAATGAATATACACTTGTTATAGTGTGCATGTTCAACAGGCAAGCAAACACGAGGCATGTAATCAGAAAATCTAAGTGTCTCTCTGAAATAGCAGCTTATGATATTTTCACCATTTATAAGAACTATCTGATTGATTTCAACGCTGTAAGCATTCAAAATACACATGTGAATACGCATTGATTTTGAAAGATTTTCGTTCCAGAGATCGAATAATGTATAGTATACCTACCCTGCTGTGAAGTGAAAATTCTTTCGTAATCATTGCAAGTACTGTTAATTGACTCAACAGTGTTAACATAGATAATGGGATAAGCAGGGTCCTTATTCTGAGTCCTAATACCATGTGACAACTGTTACAAAAATTAGCAAGCACGTTCCAACTAAGCAATGCAAAGAACACTAGAAGAAGATCGTTGAGGAAGTTAAATTGTTAAATTACTTCGACTGACCAATCAAGAAACGGAGTCACCATCTCTCCAAAATTGTATCAAAGTTTCCACTGAATCCCAAATGGAGACATGTTAATGATTTTATTTGCGTTAATGGATGAAATTCTGAGGCATTGAGCGTCCGGCACCACAATCCGTCTTATACTTTAAGATGATCGTACCTTTGAATGGCAAAAATACTGATTACATGGAAAACGCTGACCCTTATTCACACAATACTGGGCACTCGGAATGGACATACTATTTGATATAGTAAAAATGTAAGCTGCACACCTTTAATGGCTTCAAACAATGATAGAAAAATCACACCGCAATTACTTCCCGAGCATAGGATCATGACGTATATACCACAATCAAATTCTAATAACGAAAGTTGGGAACTACTTCAACTCATTCTGCGAATATGAGACCTTTCCAAAAACTACATGGAATTAACTTACAGTGTTAAAACTGACTTTTAAATGGGCGAAGACAAACATAAAATAACTTGCTTTCCAAGAACACAAAATGATGATTGCTAACTTACAGCAAGTATCGGAATAGCTTTAATCATCTTTTTTAGTTCTGTTTGACGCTCCTGAATGATTGCGGTTTTCCCGCGCAGCCAATTTTCCCGTTGGTGCAGCTGACGCGGAGGGCGCCTGATCCAAAACTTCTGGTGACTTGGAGATCTTGTCGGCTTTCTCTTTACTTTCTTGCTGCTCTTTCCTCTTGATTTGGAATTCAACAACCAAGCGACAGGTGAGCATGAAGAAGAACACCTGAAACAAGGACATGACATAATATTTGGAACTGAGGCGGGACTCTCGCGCGGATGGCATGAACTAGATAATAAGGAAATGACATAAGAAAAAGTAATATAACAAAGCATTTAAAATAAAGAAATTTGGCATTGCACTTGAACGAAACAAACCTTGATGTGACGTATCATCTTCGATAAAGCATTAGTATATGGATGCCGAAATGGCCATACATTAAATGAATGCAGCTGTCGGGCGCACGCGAAATTTTCTACATGGCTACTTTTTTTAATCCCTTTTACAATTTTAAGTCATACAATCTAAGATCGTACTGACTATACCGGTTAAATTTTTGATTAGACGGTAAAAGATGAGACAATTGACTTCTTTACTAACTATATAGGTACTGGTGTACGTTCTCACCAAAGATGGAGCGATGCGCTCGAACTTGTCACCAACCATCCAGTGGTTGTAGGTGGCGAATAGCATCATCAGCACCAGCGTCAAATTCGCCACTTGCTTAACTCGGCCTGGAAAAAAAAGAATTCCGAGGCTTCAAAATTCTCACTGGACGACTTTTAAATTTGTAAAAATCAAACGCGTTCAATTAACATCAACAAAGTTTTAGTGTTTCCTTTCATATTCTTGCTCATCCAATGGTATGATATCAAGGCACTATAAACTCTGAACGTTATTAAAAGACTCAAAAAGAAGGTTACTAGGTTTTGAGGGCAGGGTTGGCTAAGCCTCAGAAGATATACGTAAAATTTCACATACCGCTAACAACATTTTCAGTACAATATAACACCAAACACAGATAATACTACATGTTCATATCGTTAACCTTTTCAGGATAATGCCGAATTTTCCGCTATCATTTTTTAAATCAAATGATAATTTTCTAGAACGAGCATAAAATGACTTAGAGGTGTGCTGAATCAGTAGCCAAAAACGATTAGGTGATTTTATTAACTGAATGTTAATCACAATTTGCGTAGACTTTCAATTCATTGTTTTCATGCAATGTATTGCTTCCATTTACAAACAGGGTTAATATTAAATGATCAAATTACAGAACATTCACGCCTGATATAAAAAGTATTCATAGAAAGCTTATAAATCGTATTAGAAGCACCAATTTCAGTGATATAGGTGCATTAATCATTTAGCCTTTAAACGCGCCGACGATGCGCCGGTACCATTTTGAAGGGATTTTGTACTCCAGGGCCTGGGCCAGCGGGAACACCTTGGCGTACCTCGCAAACTCCTTCCGCTGTCATAACAATAAACTCGTTTTATTTACACGCAATTGAAAATGCATTATTTTATGATTTAATATACATTGCCACCTAAAAGAAGGGATAAAGCTAGTGCTAGAAGATTAATAGTGCACAATGAGAAATGAATGTAAATTATGTGCCTAAACTTCAATGAGACTTGATGAGAATACGTTACTTCTCAAACAATCATCGTATTGAATTTTGCTCTCTATTGACTTGACCGGGGGGGGAAGGAAACTAAAATAGAATTGGGCTTGAATTCAAGTGCAAGAAATTAGTCAATTTTGGTAATTTATACAAGAACATATTTTTGAATGGGGCCTTAAGATCCCATCTACTTTGGATGATTTATATTCTTTTGTTAATAATTGGTTCCAAATCAAATGTTACCATTATTTGTCCGCGGACAATATCAAGAAACCAAAACTTTAATGAATGTTATTTCCTTATTTTCGAAAACTAAATTTTATAATGCAACACAGCTGAGTTTTAAATTTTTATAGCAGATTTTTCCTTCAGAATTTTAAATTAGTTAAGGATGCAAATACCAACCAATTCCTTGTAGAGTTCTTTGCTGACTCTTGGTGTGAGCTTTGTTGTACCCACAAAAATAAAGAAAATACCTAACAAAATGGACAGAGATTTGAGCACTACGGACGCCATGGAGGCTCGTCTCTTCACTTCGTACTGCAGAGCTCTTCGTCCCTGGCTACAAATATAAGCTTTAGATTCCTCTTGTCTTTTGGCCTCGACGGAATTCGAGTTCCCAGATTCTGGTCTGTTCTCAATTTTGCAGGGACCGTAGCACGGATACCGTGAGGCCGCAGCCGCGACCCCCGCCTGCTTCTCTGTTGGATCCGCCGAAGCTGGCTGCCGATCTTGGCTGTTGTGTTGCTTCTTACGTCTACGGGATGAATGGTTATCCGATAGGTTCTGATGGGTGGTATCTGATTTTGTCATGAAACTAAATAGTGATTCACAATAAACAAGAAAATGGTTCATAAGGTCACAATCTCCTATCGTGAAAATCTTTACAGCCTGCTGGTCGCTGCCCGGTACACATTCAGAAGATGCAGCTGTACCTTCACTCGTCTGCACCACCGCTCGCCGATCAATAAACGGCCGTTCTTGCACTCAATAACACACAACCGCTATTATCAGCGTTTCCTACAATACTTCTTAGAGTACCGGGAGAATAATTAGAGCCAAATTTCATGTATTAAATTTCATTTAACATGACGGTAAGCGTACAGATAGACACAGAACGACGAGCGCCGGTTAACTGATCTCCGATGCGCGCTGGGTCGCCTGTGCTGCTGTTGCCTTGGTCGCGGCGAGTATCGATCATGCGAACTAAGCACGCACGCGTTGTAACCCTGCTTACACTATTCTGACTGTACTTATATACGTACTAACTTCTACATTCTAATGCTTTCGTAACCATGATGTTCCTAACTACAGTAGTTGAATGAATGGAGCATAAAATCCCTGTTGATACAAACATACAAAAAGTTGAGCTTGCTTCCGTTTATAATGACAATTACCGTTTGAATTATAATACTTGGAAATTAATTAGTCGAAACGGAATTTATCTAAACTTATACTGAAATGCAAATATTTCCTTACATTAAGTTTATACATTCGCGCTCCGACTACATTTTTAGATTTACTACCATTTATGAGGTCAATTCATCAAAACTACGTTCGAGCAGCAAACAATAGTTGGTTTAACCCACTACCGCCTGACATGGGTAACCGGAGCAATACTGTCACAATCCTACTTCCCAAAGAAGATACGTTCTAGTCGTGGTTTAACTAGTACAGGGTGAACCAGAATTAACTGACCCTTTTAATTTGTTAATAAATAAAAAACTAACAACGTTATGAAGTTGAAACTTGTTTTATTTAAAAGAAGAACATTTTTATGGTAATATTGTATGCAGTATTAGTTAAAATATTTATTATGTATTAATAATATGTATTAGTTAAAATATTGTATGTAATATTGTATCCTAGTTAGTTATTGTATCCTAAAACCTAGGATACAAAATTACCATAAAAATGTTCTTCTTTTAAATAAAACAAGTTTCAACTTCATAGCGTTCATAGTTTTTTTATTTATTAACAAATTAAAAGGGTCAGTTAATTCTGGTTCACCCTGTATAAGGTTGACCCATGAGAAACTCATTTTTGCAGATGTAGTTCGTTGTTTGCCTGTGACGTCACTGATCTCAGTGACGTCACGGGCATTACCCAATCAGCGAAATGCGATTAAACCAGTCAACCATTCCATCATGGGAATGACGGGATTGTTTACGTTTCTCGATCTCAGTGACGAACAAGAAAGCTGAACTGAAAGACGGAAATCCTCGTGGATCAATCTTATATAGTTCAACGATGCGTTCTAGTGATTGCAAAATGATTTGCACTGATGGTTGCCGCCACGGACGACAACTTTGAAATCTTCTCTGTGGCGTAAAAACGTCATCAGGCTGCTATACTCAACAGTTTACGTATAATTTAAGTTGAAAGTTATGTATCCGGAGAGTGACATATACGGCGGTAGAGGGTTAACTACACCCAGTTCACACGCCTGGATAGCTGATAATTGTAATACATAGTTTATTAGTTCAACGGCGCTTGTGAAACGAATAGTTGATCTATTTTATACATGCTGATGAATACTTCATCCAGTAAATTGAGTATCATTCTGTATGCATTTCGTCGTTAACATTATTGTTAGCTTTTAAATAAGTAACATTAAGATTCCAGTTCTGATTTTAATCAGCACCTGGTTAGGATTTGAGATCGTAGTGACGTAAAGCATTATTCTCTGTTAATTGTTTTGTTTTAACTTGATTTGATTCCAATATCTACAATCATTCGAGACAGTACGTATGTTTTTATGAAAACGAAATGCATCGGGCATTTGATGAAATTTTTCGGATTGCTCATACGTATGTTTCATGGATATCTCGTGAAACGAGATCAGGGTTGCCACATGGGCCTTTTTCCGGCAATATTTGACAATTTGAACCTTTACTCATATGCGTTGGCGGGCAAAAATCAATGATGGCCTCAAGTTTATAATATTTTTCAGAGTATAAAACATCCAAAAAATAAAATGTCATGATTAAAATAGCAAGTTTACTAATATATATTGCATTTGGCCCTTTTCGTGCACGACAACCCAGCACGGTATCCCATGGTTGAACTATGTAAGGTTGACCCACGTTTCTAGTAATTTTGACACCGTTCTGCGCATCTTCACTGTGACGTCACTTGTATCGGAAAACGTACAAACAGTTTGTAATTGGCGTCAAACGCGTATTAATAGCATCTGTTTTTAACCTATTAAAATAACTGGTCAATTAACTCTCAAAATTCGTAAAAATTCATCCATAATGCTAACCAGTCTTGTTCTTAACCATAACAGCGTCAGAAATAAATTCTGTCGTATGGAGGGATGAATAAATGCAAAATAAAATCTTCGGTAGTTGACCGATTAACTTCGCGCTTCGCTAGTTTACTGCCACTCCTCTGATCATCCTTCTGATGTTAGAAATTAAGAAGAGATGCGTCTCTTCTTAATTTCAACTCGATATAGTACGATTAGACTTTTCACTGTGTGGCCTTTTTATATCTATTTAAATTGGAAAGTAAGCCAGCATCAGAGTAAAAAATAAAAATGACAAGAATCATTTAGGTACACGAATACTGGCTTGACAAAAATGTGATATGTTGCAGGAGCACTTTATTTTTTATCAAGCCGTTTATCTGACGTTAAGACTAATTGATGCCATTCAAATGCATTAGAAGTCAGTCCACTCGGTTGGTCGTTCTCTTTCCAATTTATTTGATAAACGTTACGAAATAATTGCATATCGATACAGGCAATGTGTTAGTCAATACTAATTGACAGTTTGAATAGTTTTTCAGAGGATTCGGGGAGATCAGATAAAGCTAGTTCACAGAGGATCATTTTGAATGGAGTTCACGAGCAATATTCACTATTTGAACCATCCGAATCCGAACAATACAAGACATCCGCAAGGCTGAGTTGAGCATGGCCCATGGCCCCATGGGTCGACACTCGACACTGGATCGAGGACGGAGGTTCATTGCCGGCGGGCGGCGATCATCGAGTAAAGTGTCAGTAAACATCTCTGGTGTCGTTTGTAAGGTAAGATCTGGTTACGTGATCGGTAAGAAGAGGTAATCGTGAGTAACGATCTCAGAATTTATTTAAGCTTTAGGTGGTTACTTCATTCATTTTTTGGAATATGGGACGGGCACGGGGTGGCAGCAAACGTAGGAAAAAAACGAGAACAACTACCTAGCCTCTCATCTGGAACTTCTGAACCGGAGGCAGAGAGTGAGACTGAAACCTCCGTTTCGGAGTCTGCCACAATGACAAAGCAGCTATTGATTATTGAGCCTGCTGCCTGTACCAGATGAGTGTCCCATCACCAAATTTCTTGCAAATGATTTAGCTCCTAGCAAAGCTTTAGCCCAGTCATATTTTGGAACCATAGGGGTCAAGGGGATTGAAAAACATGTAAGTAAAAATCTATTGATAGTTGAAATGGAGTATGGACAGCCAAGATTCTCAATGCATTACCAAACTTCTCTGTTCTATCTACTAGTCAAATTGGGTCCTGGAAGGTCAAATGCCCATAGTGGCAAAGCAGAGAGTTTTTTTTTAGACTCTCCCACAACGCAGTGTGGAATTCCAGAGGGGTAATATTTAATATATTAACTGGTGAACATAGCAAATCGGAAAGCAGGACCCAAAAATCTGGAACGTCCAGCACACTTCCACTTTCAGTCCATCATCACTGATGAGTCTCTGCAAGATGCCACAGCTGTTTCATTGAAAAAACAATGCTTGCATCATCACAGTAACAAGAATCCAATCTATGCTTGAACGCGTCCAACATAACAGTTGCAGGAATCCAATCAAATTGAATCAATGCTTGAACGCGTCCAACGTACTGTCACAGGGATCCAATCATTGCTACATGGTGCCAATCCATAGGTTATTCAAAAGAACCTGTTCTTATGTCATTTTGAACCGAACAACACTTCTTTATGGACCGATCGTATAACACACCTTCACCGGCAAAAGCTTTCACACTTCTGAGCGAGCTGACAGCTACAGCTACACTGGCCGTGGGGTGTGGGTGGACCTAATTTGAATTTGAATGCATGCAGCGATTCAAAATCCTATAGACTGTGATAGACATAGTATACAAGTCATAGAGCCTAAATTTTTAATATCTATAAAAAAATGTACGTTTCTGCATGTATTATAATGCTGTTAACATTAGCAAACTTTTAATTATCTCTGATGCAAGAAATACTTGCTTAAATCATTTTATTTTCAATATAAGCGACTGGATGCAACAATCGGTTC